>NC_047669.1:31750889-31798389 GCF_011762505.2 Arvicanthis niloticus | reverse complement strand
TTCCAGGCTCCTCTCACCATCAGCGGCCGAATGTTTGAGACATCCTTTCTCCCGCCTGTTAATTACCTGCTCTGGGAATCTCTAGCAAAGTGCTGCTGAAAGCGGGAGCAAGCAACCATCGCCCACCCCCACCGCCTATCTGGAGGTTTAGGCTCACGAGTGAGTCCTTCTACATCACCGGTCTGCCTGACAGGCAGGATTGAGAGGAGGGTACCAAACCCCAAGGAGCCGGCCAGGGCTTTATTCTAGAGTCTATGGCGCGTGGCTGCGCTTTTCTTTCCGTTTGTAGGTGAAACCCCATTGGCTTCATTGGCTCCTTGATTTAAACCACGCCCGGCTTTCTGCCCGCTTTGCTGTTGCTGGGTTCGGCCTCCCAGCCACATCCCAGCCGGGTTCTCAGGAACCCGGGGGCTCCTGTGGCTGCTTTTGTGTGGATGCCGCGCGTGTCCTCTCTTCTCTTCCAGAGATGGCTAACAGGGGTCCGAGCTATGGCTTAAGCCGAGAGGTGCAGGAGAAGATTGAGCAGAAGTATGACGCGGACCTGAGAACAAGCTGGTGGACTGGATCATCCTGCAGTGTGCTGAGGATATAGAGCACCCGCCCCCGGGCAGGGCCCATTTTCAGAAATGGTTGATGGACGGGACGGTAAGGCGGCCAGGGATATTGGTTGTTGGGGCGCTGGGCAGGGAAACCCTCCTAGGGCCCTTTCTTTCCATGTGAGGCCCCGGGAGATCCTCTGTTGCAAGGTCTGGGTCTCACGGGGAGAGATGAGCGTGCCTTTATTTCTCCAGGGCTGGCTCTAATTCTGAGAGCTGTCTGCACAATTCCTAGCTAGTTTAGAGAATTCTCCACCCATCTGAGCATCAAGCTTCCTTCTGAGCTTTAAGCAAAATTGGAGCCCTTTTGATATTTCCATTCAGAGTAGCGCTAAGAGCTGCTGTGTGATCTCCTGGCCTTCCTTCCTGGGTTGTGTTCTTACCCCCAAGGGAACCAGCTGGATACACCGTAAAACAAAGGAAGGGGGTCAGGTAGCCAACTTGCCCATCCTCCAGGGAAGCTGTGTCCCTTGGAGATGCTCAGGATCTCCTGAGCAGATGAGTTCCCCTGAACGGGAGGGGATCCTTATGTGCTAAGTGCCGTTCTGCCCAGAGGCTGTGTGTTGGGTTCCAGGAGGACAGCTCCGCTGAGGCAAAGAAGCCCATCTTTTCTGGCAAGCTGTGATTTAATGTTACCTAACTGCTATCCCACCAATGTGTTGGGTATCCTAGGGCTTCGCTTCTAAGAGTCTGCGAGAAGACCCAGTTCAGTTTTTTTGACACATCGCAAACAAACAACATAGGATGAGTAGTGAAGACAACAGACCAGAGAGCAGATCAGAACCCTTCCGTTTCCCCGTGAGCCTCCAACGCATCCTCCATTAAGAATGTGAGATCATGTCCTCATCATCCAGCATCATGTTCAAGAGGGAACTCTGTGTGGTGTGTGTGTGTGTGTGTAGATGCACAAGAAAAACACTAATCCTCTGTCTCCACACTCCCTTTAGTCCTTTGCAAGCTGATAAACACGTTTATATCCACCAGGACAAGAACCCATCCCCAAGATCTCAGAGTCAAGATGGCTTTTAAGCAGATGGAGCAAATCTCTCAGTTTCCTGAAAGCTGCTGAGGTCTATGTGTCAGGACCACTGACATTTTTCAAACAGTGGATCTATGGGAAGGTAAACTGCCCTTCTGTCTTTAGGTCTGTTCCCCTGGATTCCCGTTGCGGTGCTCCTCTTTTCCTGTCCTCTATTGTAAGCCCTTACATAGGGCTTCCCTGTGCTGCTTGGGGGAGGGGAAGTGCGTTCTCAGCTGTCATCCCAGGGACAGTGTTGGCCTTCCTGTTTGTTGATGCTTTATGGGTAGGGGTCCTGTCATACAGAAGGACACATATTGAGGATACCGCAAGAAGACCTAAGTGTGTGAGTGGAAGTGTCCACAGAGAGGAAGGGAACTGGTTACATGGATGTCTTTTCCTCTAGTTGGCTTTCAATAATAAATCATGCTTAGTGGAGGAGAAGAGAGGCATGAGTGAGCGAGTGCTCTCCTGACTCACGAGCACTGGGGCTTACAGACAAAGCCATCTGGTGCTCCTCTGTCATTCAGTCTGAGGGGGAAAAAAACCACTCCATCTCCTGTTAAACGATTATCTAGAGCATGGTGACTGTATATCCTAGATGAGGATTCTGCTCAGGGAGACTACTAAATGACTTGTCATTCACATTTGTGAATTGACTCGGTGAGAAGAATCTCACAAAGCTATTCAGATCGGCTCTTATCTCTGAACATACATAGATAGCAATCCACCACTATTGGAGTAAGCGGTTGTGAGATGAAGATATTGCTGGAGAATTTCAGTGACCAATAGCCATAAGGACTCAAGTCCCTTTTGGTGACAGTGTGCATATTAGTCCATACGGCCAAACTAGGCTGCCTGAGGCACAGAGAGACCAACTGTCTGACTCCAGATTGACTGGCATGCTCACTGTCACTGGCTGTCATCGCAGTGCAACCAACAGGATCTCCCCAGTGGGGACCCAAATGGCTCTGCTGACAGTGACAGTGGAATAGTGCTCCTTGATCAAGAGGTGTGGGTATTGCTGAAAGGGGCATTACCTCAAGCTTCTACTCACGGAGAGCTCCGTTTCTTGCTTCTTTGATGGGTGAGTAGTTTAGGCCTGAAGAGGCCAGGGGACTGATTTTGTATTTAGCTACTGCTCAGAAACTCAGCTAGCCATTGCAACAGACCTCATAGACATCTTCCTCTAATTTTCCATTGGGTATCATCATTGAGGTTGATTTCCAGGTCAAAGTTGTGATGACTCTCCACAGAGAGTGACAGCTTCTTTCCCTGATAGCCTCCATCACTAGCAGCACAGAGATTAAGAGCTGTTCTGGACAGTGCCACACAGCTCTTCTCACCGTACTATGTAGGAGATATTTTCAACCTCCTCATTCCACAGACAATGACATCTGCCTGCCCCTGGTTATGAGTGTCTGTCAGAGAGCTCCTAACCTCACTGACCTGAGACTCACCTGGGCTCTAGTGCCAAAACACAAGATGGTGCTCGACAGGCCACAGCATTCTTTGGCTAGGGGCCTTAGCTCTCTTCTTCTATACAGGGATGTGCTGTTGAGTCACAGCAGTGATAACTGTTGATGCCAGGGAGGCAGAGGAGGACTGAGGAGGAGGAATCAAAGCTATGGGAAACCAACAGGGCGTTAGAGCAAATGAAAGAAACCATGGTGAGCACCTAGTGCAGGGAGTGTGTAAGAGGCAGAACACTGGAGGTGTGTGGGAGGTGGGCTCTACAGGTTGCCTTCCCATCTGCATCACTGAAAGGCCACCTTTACTCCCTTTCCTATTTACCAAACAACATAGAGAGGGGATTTATAATGGGGGAGGCAGGATATTCAAAACAAGAGGAGAGAGAAAAGAGCAGTAATTCTGGGTGCACAAACTGTGGCGCCCTACACTCCTGCCATAACCTGTGTGTTAGATCTTCCTGGAGGAAGAAGAAAGCTAAGGTGCGTAAGTATGACTGCTGTCATATTTATGTATCTCTCTGAATATGATAAGGCTCTAGATAAAGAGAGCAAGACAGACAATAAAAAGTCGTCATTCTCTTTAACCCTGCACCATCCTGATGCAGAAGGACAGGACTTTAAAGGGAATAAGGAGAAACACAGGGTGAACTACAAAAATATTGCGATGGGCCAGAGACCCGATAGCAGGGAAGCAGACACTTAGACGAGTGTCCAAATGACTTCCTGGAAGCCCCAGGGAGGGGCTGAGATTGAAGAAGCTGGCTTAGACTTGATGGTTCCCAGGAGCTTTGTCTGAAGCCCTGGCTAGAAGTGTTTACCATACTGTGGCTCGTAGGAATAGAAAGCAGGTTGCTTTGAACAGAGAGGTGGGTGGGATGGCATTGTGGCATAGACTGTGGACTGAGCATATGAGGTTCTGGTCCCTTCTGCAGCAGCTGTTTGTATTGGAGGATGACTAAACTGTAATCACAGAGCAGTGTTGATGTGGGCTTATGTGACAGGTCTGTGTGAAGATGTACATACACACTCTGTATCACTTAGGTATCAGGCATCAGACTAGCCATTTGCATAGCTCATTATCTTTTGTCTACAACTCTATTCCCTGACTGGGGATGCAATCCCACCCTCCCATTTCAGTTACTCTGCTAATTCAGGACTCCTTTCACCACAATTGTGGCAGCTGTGGGTCCCCTCCCCCTTTCCTAGACATTTCTCTGTTTCTCCTCGGCAGGTACTCTATGCTTGGCTGCTCTCAGTACCCCGTTTCCTTTGCTTGGCATGTGTTCCTAAGCCTGGCTCTGTTTGCCACTGTTTTTCCGGTGCCTTTCCAAGCTGCTTCTCTATTGCTGACCAGTAAAGCTGCAGGGGCCTAGGTTTGCCAAATGCCTTCTTGTTTGAGCTTCACTTATTTATGTAGGCATGGACCCAGAAGCAATCCATCACCCATTGCATTATTTGGAGAGTCCCGGGGTCAATAAGGATACAAGATTCTTCTGAAAGAAACCCACGTGACAGCTTGATCATAGAGAGACAGATACTTAGACAAAGTACCAAAGCTTGTTGGGGAAGGGCCAGAGTGACCATCAGTATTGGTGATGGGGAAAGGCAAGGACCATTGAAAAGGATGGAAGGGAAGCAGAGAAGTGTTCCTCTAGGAGGAGAAAAAGTAAGTAAATGATCAGGCAGATTCCTTTTAGATTTGTCAAAGACACCTAGAAAGGGCAGGGGTGGGGCTGTCTCAGCTGACTCAGAGGACAGAATACGCCAGGCCAGCCTGCAGCATCTTTGCTGTGAATACTAAAGGGGAGCAACAATAACCCACATGTGCATGTGTGTAAACAATAACCCACATGTGCATGTGTGTAAACAATAACCCACATGTGCATGTGTGTAAAACAATAACCACATGTGCATGTGTGCAAGAGGAAGAAACCACGCAAGAGAAAGTGAGTATTCTATTCTGAGGTTTGGTCAGAAAAACTGCAGCAAGTATCTTGGGAGGAACAGTGGAGTGAAGGCTCCCGAGCAGAAACTAGGCAGCCTGGACCAACCTGTGTGTTATCTATCACTTATCAGTTAAAATGTGTAAGCCTTGAATTCCACTGCATCAACTGGGGATAATACAGCCTATTCATAGAATGATCCAGAGAACAAAGGAGGTGATGTGTCAGAGATGCTCAGATGGTGTCTGCTAAGTTGTACTGTAAAGATTGTACCTGGCTGCTCTTCCTAAAACTAATAGAAGAGGCGGGGACTGGAAAGACAGAGATTCTTCTTAAAAGATGGACCTGATGAATAGCCACACTTACGAGCTGATAAGCTTGGCTGGATGACCTTCACCTTCTCAGCCAATCACACAGGTGACTTATTGACTTTTCCCCTCATTGACTTTGTCATCTTCCCTCTGATACATTGTATTGCCAATTCAGACCCTGGAGACCTTGGTAGGATGTTAATAGCATGGGTTTTAGAGTAGATGCATTGAAACCCTTCTTTCCAGTGCAACCTAGTTGTATGACTCTTTATGGTGTTCAGCTGCTTAGAGCCCTGGTCTTTCTGCCAATGGTCTGGCATCCCCAACCCCTAAAGTATTGTATGGAGCAAACAAATTAAGTCTCTAGCCTGATATATGATTCCTAGTTGCCTAATCAATTTGACTTTTCTTCTGCCAGCATATGCTCATCAGCAGTGACCTTTGGGGCCTCTTTGTAGAATCACTTAGTGTCAAATGTTAAGAATTCTCAAATGTCAGAGCAGACAGTACTCAAAGAAGCAATCAACCCGATTATTCTTCTCAACAATTGCCCTGATGGAGGATAATGGATACTTGGTTTTGTGATGTCTGTTCTTTTCTGCTGATCCTGGGAATCTAGAAGGTGTTGTTTACAGGGAGTGTAGAGCCTCTCAAGAGGTGTCACTATGTGTGCTTTTCCTCAACGGCAGGCACTCAAGATACATTTCACCTAGCCTGAGATGATCTGGAGGTTACTGCAAGGTACTGGCAGGGCTATCACCAGTGCCTACTCCTGCACGAGTCTTTCCCCATGCAGCTGCATTTACTCCGAAGGGCTGCTGGCAACTGTATTTTGTGAGCTTTTCCTTTTGCAATGATTGTCAAACTCCAGCACGCATCACAGGCATGTGTTATGACAGACAAACACATTTCTCATGTGTTAGTCTGCAACAAGGCCCAAGAGTTTCTATTTCTTACCAATTTATTTTAGGTGACACTGCTTCTGAGGGCCCTGGAGCCCCACCTTGAGAACGAGTACCTTATGATTTCTTTTCCCTCTAGCCAGAAAGCAAGCAACAAAATTCCATAAAAACCAAAGAGAACTCTCAGTCTACTTTCTGACATTTCTCCCTGGACTGTCATTATTTTCTCAAGGGGATGGGAAATGATTTTTCCTTTACAGTTTGCTTTTCTCCATGATGTATATATTTAAAAAACAACTTTGTAAGAACTTATTAGACTGGGTTGAGACCAATGAAAGATAGTAGTTATGAAACCAATAATTTAAGACTGACTTTTAGTGTTCCATTACTTCTCCAATTAAAATGACTTCTCATTACCTCTGTCTTTCCCTCTATCCTTTTATTTTTGATTTCCTTTTTGTTTAATAGAAAATAGATTCTTTTCTCATACAATATATTCTGATTATAGTTTCCTTTCCCTCTATTCCTCCTAGTTTCTCTCCACCTTTCTTCCTTTCCAGTCCCTTTCTGTCTCTCACTAGAAAAGCATAGGCTTCTAAGAGCTAACAACTGAACATGACAAAAATAAATTATAATGAGATGAAGGAAAAATTTTCATGTTGAAGTTGGACATAGAAACACAACAGTGAGGAAAAGAGTCCCAAAAGCAGGCACAGAGTCAGAGACCCACTCATTCTCCCAGTCAGAAGTCCCATAAAGAGACTAAGGCCGATAGCTATGATATATACACAAAGGACCCCACGCAGACCTATGGAAGGTATGCATAGGAAACTTGAACGTAAATTAATAGAGTAAATTCCTCATTAGAGTGTCTTTATGTAAAACTCAAATTTTTATAAGCACCAATGATCCTTCAGAGTTGGAACACTACAAGGCGTAACTCTGGGCTCCATTCTCCAAGGCTTATTGTTTAGTAGTTGGGCTTATGGCTATTTTGAAGTGCTATTCCTTCTTCTGATAAGTCAGCATTACAGCACATAGTGGTACTTGGAAGGCTGAGGCAGGGAGATCATCATAAGTTCAAGGTCTGTTTGGGCTACAGTGTGAGGCTTAAGAAGAAACAAAGACTTAGGTAAGGAGGGAAAACAGGGCAACAGTGACACCTCATTGTTTCATTTAAGTGCCCACCATTGCCTAACACTGAAAAGGAATGCTGGATGACACAACACAAGCTGTCAATCATCCAATCAACTCCTTTCTCTTAGAAATCATTGTTCAGTTTGGGTTGGCAGTACAATTAAGAGGGAAGTACAGATACCTCCTACATGCCCTGATGCACACATAGCCTCCCCATATCATCCTGGCCATGTGGGTGGGACAGGTGTTATAATTCCCAAGCCTTGACTGATGCATTGCTGTCACTGAGGGCCCACACTCTACAGTAGAGCTCACTGTTGTTGGTGTACAGTCTATGAGTTTGGACAAATGTGTATAGCATCACACAGCCTATGATTCTTATCTTAAAAATCTTCTGTGGACCATCACTTCATCCTTTTGCATCAACTTCTCTGGTGATCACTGTTATTCCTACTGTCTCCCTGGTTTTGCCCTTTCTAAGATGTCACATAGTTGGTGTAACACAGTGTGGTTATCTTTTTGAGTCTATTAGCTCCTTTTTTCAAAAAACAAACAAACAAAACCCTCAAGTCTGATATTAACTTCTGGTATAAAGAAATAGAAGAATCTAGACATCCTATTAGTACAAGCTTAGCTTCTTCCTGTGTCATTTCCTTCTCATGGCTATACCCTTAGTCACCATCAGAACTGTCCCCCTTTATGCCTATGCTTACATTTGGAAAATGGTCAGCATCGCAATATTCTGCCTCGTAGGATTGTATTTCTTTATTTTCTTGGGAGAACAGTATTGAGCAGAGGTACTTGAAGAGTCATAAGTATTTGCCAAGTGACCAGCATGGCTTTCAGGAAGCAAGTACTTCTAGGCAGGCAGACTTTCAGTTTGGATCAAAGTGCTTCTAATGATCATCTTGTTCACTTGATTTTGTGCGAGAAGATGTCTCTCCAAAGAATGAAGTTAGTGCTTAACAACTTTTGCATAGTCTTAGCACGTGTCATAAGTTATGATGTTAAAAATAATAGGACCAACAGTTCATAGTGAGACTTCCATGTCCATTTGCTATGTAAGTATTTGCCATGGGAGATTACTCATGAATCTGGATATTTAGGATGCTTAGGTCATTCTGATAGTCAGGCTAACTGGGAGTCACCAGATAAAGTATGTTTCTCAGACTGATGGTTTGAATCACTTGTAGATGTACCAAGTTTAGCTTATTGTAATGTAGACTCTTAGGACTTTCCAAATCAATTTTTTATAGGAAAAAACACCCCACAATATTCATATATTAAATTTAGAGAGATGCCCTCTTCCATAATAGACAACAGAGCTTGGAATGTTGGATCCAGCTGAAATGGCCATTTTGCACTTGCATAATTTTGTAAGCTGCTTTAAGAAGGCAGATGATTGGCCATGACACAGCAGCTTAGCTCTTGCTATTTTATACCCAGCACACTGTACAGATCATTCTTGACCTCACTGTTTCGTAACACACTTATATATTTGATGCCTGCCAACAGGAAATGGGTTCTACAAGTGGCCCTAATTCCTGCCACCTGCCCTTCCATCTAACACTACTCTCTCGATTTCTGTTTCTAATCTAGAAAGAGGCCAGTTTGGACAAGGGCTCTCTTTCCCATTTAATCAGTCCAAGAATTCTGGAATTCTTTACAAAAGTCTCGATCAGAAAACACACCAGACATGATGAGAAAATGGACCAGCTGTGAGCTGGCCAAGACAGACAATTTCTAGTTACTGAATTAATTAGAATCTTCGTGATTAACTTGATTAGCATATAGACTCCAAATATTTTAAGTTCTTTGGGTGAAGACATAGCAACATTATTTCAGACAAAAATATCCAATGACTTACAACCATTTGGTTGTGAGATTGGATCCCTAATTGTATGGTACCCAATGCCCAAACTTAGATTCCTTGTGTTTCTAATAGCCTGACTCTTTGGTTATTTCTGATCACTAGTTCCTTCCAAGGAACATGGTTCCCTACCCATTTTGTAAGGGGAAGGGGCATGGGTGGTGACAGTGAAGTGGAGTGACTGTCTAAGAGAAGCCTGAGCTGGGCTCTGGTTTGCTTGCTGTGTGACTTTGAGGGTGCTAGCAAATCTCCTTGAATTAGTCTTACTGTCCACAGATGGAAAGGATTGCTCTTCACTCTGTAATGTTAAGACCACATATGATTAAGGTATCTATCTCATAATTTACATCAAAGGTTGCTTTGCAACCTTTCTTTAGAAAACAAACTTTCTAGCTTGTTCTTGTCAGATAACACTTCTTTCCCTCCGACTGTCTAGCTCAGTTGTACAGCCACTTCCAGGTCTGCTGTACTGACAGGAGGGTGGGTGGTGCTGAATTTATGTTTCTAGGTTCCTGGATCTCCAACCCTTGCCTGAAGCTCAGTTCTTTCAGAATTAATGTGTGTTTACATTAGCCAGCTCTTTGTGAAGGAGGCCTGCACTGTGATGGAACAAAGCTTGCGTTTCACCTCTTCAGGGGCAATGTTTATGGGTGACTTGCTAAGTGTCCTTCCACATTGCCCCAGATCCTGTACACATCAGACCCACTCCTTCCTGCTATCAAAATGACATTCCTCCTGCTCTGTGTAAAGGCTGAGCTGATTGGCAGATAATAGCTAAGACTTCCTGTACTTACTCATTTCTTCTAGGGTCTCTTTAACAGCTCCCTGTGTAAGAACACACCCACCATGTCTTTTTGAATGCCATTACTACAAGTGCATTTTTAAAAGCAGCCTATTATATAGTGACAAATTACAGAAAGGTGTTTCATCTGTGGAAGAGAAAACTTGTTCTAATAGCTTTCTCTGCATTTCCTCTCCAAATTTAGTGTTTCTTCTACCTGTCCCCTTCCAGCTCCTATGGAAACTGGTCCTCAGCAGGTCTCTGAGTCTGAAAGAATCTCCACTGACAGCATCTCCCCACACCTATTAGCCATACTCACCTCCACAAAGTGCAGGCAATCATACTGTAGTGAGTGCTGGACTATGGGGCGGTAGGGTTCATGGGGGAAGGACAGTCTTCTTTGTCTCCTCGTAATACATGAACATCCTAAGCAGGACTTCCTTGAAGGCTGTAATTGTTGATTTCATTACAGTTCATGCTCCATTCTCCCACTCTGTCTGCCTTTCCGCTGTAAATCTGTATTCCCCAGTGGCTGAGCTGGAGGAAGCATGCTAAGATCACAGATGACTCACTGGGTCTGACGAGAGCCTTTGAATTTGGCTCTTAACCTTTCTCAGGCTCCCACTAGCCTCTCTCTGTCTCTCTCTGTCACTCACTCTCTCTCTCTGTCTGTCTCTGTCTGTCTCTGTCTCTGTCTGTCTCTGTCTCTCTCTCTCTCTCTCTCTCTCTCTCTCTCTCTCTCTCTCTCTCTCTCTCTCTCCCTCAATACCTTTCAGTGTTTGCAGCCCTCCATTCCTACTTTGCACAGATCTCAGACTTTGATCTGCTTCTACAGTGCAGCCTACCCACACAGGTAGCACCTTTTCTAATTTGAGGCTACTAGTCATATGAAAGAAGGACGGGAGAGAAGATGAAGGAGCTAGCTGATTTGAAGGCTCAGCTGCTTTCACTATGGGAAACGTATGACTATGTCTCCACTCCTTATGCAAGCCTCCATCTCCACCATCATCCACTCTGTTCTCTCTACCACATGGGACAGTGATTTATTGTCTCCATTAGTTCCTTTCATGCATCACATAATAGAGGGCTGTCACTTGTGTCTTGAGTGCTCTCTGTGGTGATTTGCTTTCTCCGTTTGCCTGTGGACCAGAGTGCCACATGCATACTCAATTTGATGAACATGGATGATGTTAGACCCTGCTAACCCCAGATAGAATAAAAGAGTGGAGCCCCCTGGGTCTGAAGCCAAATGACTATAAGCAACCAATTTCTCTGCAGTTTCCCATTCTCTGTCCACTCATGAGGAAAGTGCTCTCCTGCAGGCCACCACCCAGGACCTCCTGATCAGATCATATAGCTTGCTGAAGCCATGAAGGCCAGGCCAAGGCCAGGGATGAAGCTGTATGTGAGCTCTAAATGTTTGGAGTGTTTATTACACAAACACGCGAATGAGAAGGGCCCTATGTTGTAAATACAGTAATTAACGGGGTTGAGGTGGGTTTCACATCAGGACCACTCTGGGAATGTTAGTGATTCTGTCTTGATCATACTCATTCATAGCTTCTTTTACAGCTCCTCCTTCCAAAATTCCTGTCCCTGACACACTTAGCTTTCATCTCTTAATTGAATTCCAGGGAAGGACATGGCAGCTGTGCAGAGGACGCTGATGGCTCTGGGCAGTGTTGCAGTTACCAAGGATGATGGCTGCTACAGGGGAGAGCCATCCTGGTTTCACAGGTAAGTTGTTCTCTGCCTCCTCGAGGGAGGGCCTGACCCCTTAACTACCAGATGCTGTCTACACAGAAGTAAATGAAGAAGTCCTGCAAGGCCCACTGAGCAAGGAAGGCTGGTGGTACCATTCTAGACAACATCCAACCAAAGCAGAGGTTCTTAGGTTTTTGTTAGTTTTCTGCATCCATTCTCCCTTGTTCCTTTCCTTCTTCTTTCATCTTTTTTTCTTTGATGCACCTAATGAAGATTAAATACGTCCTTCTGCCAAATACCATTGCAGTTTATAACTATTACCCAGCAAGTTGACTAATAGCTTTCTCTTTGCCTCTCAAAAGAGTCCTGGTCTGGGTGATGAATTATATGATTATTTCAGTCTACTGAAAGGGCCTTTTAGAACATTTTCCTTAAGTGATCTTTTTGGCAGTGAGAACAGAGACAGAGATGTGCAAACTGAGGACTTTGGTGGCAGATGAAAGGGATGCTTGTAACAGCTACTTGGCAATTCACTTTATTCATATTTCTAATGTTTTTTTTTCTCGTCCTGGAGAAATGTAGAAGGACCTAGACTATGTCCTTTACATGACCTTGACCTGAAACTCTTCAAAATCCTGGGATTAGTCTCAAAATTATTTAAATGATTTTCCATGGTCCAACATTATTTACTATTTTACCAAAATTTGGTATTCTCTGGTGAGGAAATATAAATTGTTCCTTGAAAATTCCTAAATTGATTGGGCAGCAAAGCAGAGATCAATCCTTGATGCTGTATGGGAAAGGTAGAATGGGACTTATGACATGTCTTATAAGAGGAGTTAGTTTTGTGAAAGGAGGTACCTGAGAAGGTGAGGAAGTGAAGGCTGAGGGGAAGGGAAAGAGAGAAGCTGAGAGAGTTTCCAGAAGGGCAGCCAGCAATAGATTCTCTCTCTCTCTCTCTCTCTCTCTCTCTCTCTCTCTCTCTCTCTCTCTCTCTCGTCAGAATTATCTTGGTTCCTAAGGGACAGGAAAGTTGTATGTACTTATCAGCCATAGCTCAGATTGGCCATGTTAAGCCATGGCTCATGGTGGGCCATAGCTTATGGTAGAGTTGTAGGTCAGGACAGAGTAGACTGGTGTGTTTGATTGCCTCAGATAGAGCCTGTGTAACCCTATCTTGAGCAGGATCTGCAATGGTCACATGATCCAATTCCATCTTACTCTTTCCATCCAGGAAAGCCCAGCAGAATCGGAGAGGATTTTCAGAGGAGCAACTTCGCCAGGGACAGAATGTCATAGGCCTGCAGATGGGCAGCAACAAGGGTGCCTCCAGGCAGGCATGACGGGGTACGGGATGCCCAGGCAGATCATGTAAGATGCTGTATAGTGCCCCCTGGTAGAGAGGACAAATGTTCCACACCACAGTCCGTGACAAAGACATAGGTAGTCACCTTCTCACCTTCTCCTCTTTCTTGAAGCCTTCTGTCCCCTGTTCTTGCAAGTGCTGTATTTCTGCTGAGAATCCACGCTGCCTACTGCTGCCTACTGCTGCCACCTTCTGTTCCTTTAGAACTATGCAAAGACTCCCCTTTCTCTCTCTGACCTCCTGGGCCCTAAGGCCTCAGTTTGTTTGATTATTTATTTATTTATTTGCCAAAAATTTCTTTCCTTGACTCACAGAACGTACCTAATAAACAAATTAGTCTGTGTTCCAGAGTGTAAATTCATTCTCTGTCAGAGACTTAGCAGCTTGGAATGGTTCCTTCCCTTTTATGGGAGTTAGTAGACAAGATGAGATTAGTACAAACAGTAGACAATGGATTCAACTATGAGGAAACATTTGCAAAGTTATCAGGTTTATCTTGGTAATTGCAACAGAAAATCTAGATATAGTTTTTCTCACTAGATATCTTAAAGTTACAAGTTTACAAACACTATCTTGACCGATACATTTTTTTTAAAAGTATCTACTTTGTACTTATAATGTTAGACCTTGCAAGCAAGACAAGACATCATGAGCTTTTGTGTGGGTATCCAGGAAATAACGGGTAGATGGATGGATGGGTTGATAGGTGTTTGGAAGGATGGTTTTCTCAAGCAACTGTTTTAAAAATGAGCAGCTGTTTGCTTCTCTTGCATGAGTTTTCCTCAGATAGGATTGATCTCGGAGCTATTCTGATATTTATACAATTTCTGCCCCCCCCCTTTGGCCAGGAATGATACACTATGTAGTATTGCTCTCTACACATTGTTTATAGGACCCAAACCCCTAAAATTCTTGAAGATTGCTCAAGATTGAGATCTGCTTAACATGAGTGAATGCCCAAGGTATCTTTTATGGAATGAAAAATTAACAGGAAAAATGAGTATAGACCCTATCAATTCATCTTACTCTTTAAAAGTATAGTTAGTAAGAGAAAGGAAGTATCTTTATTTGTATAATGAATTATGAACTAATTTGGAAAGGTAAACAATAAACGAGACTATATATTACCATGCTAAGTATTTAGATGATAATTTTTCAAACAGTTCTTTACAGTTCTGGGGTATCCCAGAGTCTTCTATGTGATCCTTTTAACTCCCTAGGGAGCCCCTTGGTATGCAGGTGATTCTTTCATGGTTCCTGCAGAATTAGTTATTGTGTCATCTGACTGTGAAAAACCCTTCCTCAAACCCTATCTTGGAGTTGCAAGATGAGAAAGGAGGGAAGCTGAAGGGGTCCCCAAAGTGAAAGAAACCTAGGAGAGAATTCCTAGAGAGGAAGGTAGTTGGGCCCTGTGTGCCCATGGATGTAGGAAGTCTGGGAAATACCTTCTACTAGGGAGAGGCATCTGGAAGAAAGCTTGGCATCCTGGAACCCTTCTCTTTCTAATATGTACTGAAAGTCAAGGTAATATATGACCTCAGGGAGCAGCTCACAGAAGGAAGCAGAGACTCTTTAGGGATGTAAGCAGCACTACTTTGTACAGAGAGGATCATTTAGGATAAGACAAATAAACATGCCAAGAATGGCAAGGGGAAAACACTGGCAACATAAAACAGTCATCCATTATAAATAAGGAGAAAAAACCCTCTATCATAGAAATTAACAAAATAAAATGACAAAATAAAACGTGCTAGATTGGGTGCCAAGAATAACCTAGTAAGTTAGAATACCAAGGAAATTCACCTTATAAAAATTTACAAATAGATGGGGATATGAAATAAATATTAAAAATAACACATGATAGTTATGGACTTAGAATCTCAGAAGGGTGAAAAGTCAATTAGGGAAGTGAATGCAATTAATTAATTCATTTATTTTGTGTGCAGATGTTCTGTCTACAGAAACGTCTGTGCACCGTGGGCATGCTGGAGAGAAATTTTTGAAGAAATAATATTAAGGCTTTACCACAGGGTTTTTGTTTCCCTAGACAAGAATTTAAAAAGAATTATAAATGCTGGGCAGGGGTTGTGAGACAGACACATGATGAACCCTTCATGGATAGCATTGTTGTAGAATGTTTGACCACTGAAAGTAGAAAAGTCTTAAAGCATGCCACATGCATGCATGCATGTGTGTGTAGGCCAGAGAACTACCTCAGATAGGAGAGTGGACTTCTAGCCAGCCTTGAATTCACCAAGTAGGCTGGGCTGGCTAGCCAACATCAGGAATTGTGAAGTCTGCCTTCCCGGTGCTGGGATCACATGTGTATCCCCACACCTATCTCTACAAACATAGGCTCTGGAAAACAAACTCAAGTCTTCATGCTTGCATCGAAAAGGCTTGGCCAACTAAACTCTCTCTCTAGCCCAGAGCTTTTAAAAAGTAAAAGCTATTGCATATAAGGAAAAAAGAATCATGTTCATCTTTAGAGTTCTCAGCATAACCTTAGGAACATAAAGTAATATTTTCAACACAGAAATTTCTATCTAGATTAGTGCCTCTCAACCTTTCTAATGCTGTGACCCTTTAATGGATTTCTGCATGTCATGGCAACCCCAGCCATTAAATTATTTTTGCTGCTACATGAATATTGTAATTTCCATGATGTTATGAATCATAATGTAAATATATGATATGCATGATATCTGAAATGCAACCCTTGTGAAAAGGTTGTTTGACCTGCTCATTGAGAACCATTGATCTAGACAATTTAGATTTAGAATGCCACTTCTAAAAATGGTATTATTTATTATTATGAGATAAAGGATTACGTGCACACCAAGGCATTTGTGTGGAGTTCAGAGATCAACCTTTAGGAATGGGTTCTCTCCTTCCTTCAGGGGTTCTGAGGGTGGACTCATGTTATCAGGCTTTGGGGCAAACACTTTCACCCACTGAGCAATCTCTGGCCTGCTCACTATTTTTTAAGATCAAGAATGAAGTACATGTTCATAAAGACCAACTTGAAAACATAGTTATTTGATTAAGACAAATATATTACCAGGAAACACTAATTGACAGGGGAATTGTGGGCAAATGCATAAATTTAAAAATCCATTCTTGCTGAAATATAAAAGTACTAACAAATTAGGAGAGAAATGTGACAAAGCAAACAACTAAACTTATAGAAATACTACTATGATATGGGTGGCATAAGGGAAGAAATGCAGAGAAAGGTAGATGTTCTGAGAAAATGGTCTTGCTTGGAAAAAAAAGTTTAAGAAACTTTGGGGAGAACCAATTAGATGGCCCATCAACTAAAAGCATTTGAGAGAACCAAATCCCCAGGCTTGCCTCATGACCTCTCTGCATACCTGGGAGTGTGTATGAGGTTGGCCTGGAACTTCTGACCTTCCTTTCTCCAGCCTCCACCTCTAGAGTGCTGGGATTAAAGTTTTGTGTTACCCCCTGTATTTGTACCATGCTGAAAAGTCTAATCTGGAGTTTTCCCTTTGTTAGGCAAATACTCTACCAATCTCACTACATCCCAGCCCTTATTAGTTGGTTTTTAAAATTCAAATTCTACCAACATTTGCTCCATAAGCCTGGTTGGAGCACAACATTAGATAGATTAGAGAGAGATAGAGATAGATAGATAGATAGATAGAGAGAGAGAGAGAGAGAGAGAGAGAGAGAGAGGGAGGGAGACAGATAGACACAGATAAAATAGATACTGATATATGTGTGTATATGTATGTACACATATACATAATATATCATGAATATACATGCATATACATCTCAATATTTTTCATTGTGAGGATTGTAGGTCTATCAGAGATTCATGCCATGACTCTCAGCTTTATATGTCAACTCCTCAGCCCAGGACTATAGCCAAAGCTCCTCTAGATTGTAGAAACAGAACTAGGTGCTTACAGTTGGTGTCATCTATAGGCTGCTGAGACTGTAGTGGGAAGGTTTCTTGTGTTGGTAAGTCAGGCAGAAAGATGAATGAAAACAAAAATGCCATGCCAGGATGACAAACCAGGCTGGGTTTCCCCTCTTTCAAGTCACCCCACCAACCAACAAGTGACACTGATGGCTGTCTCATGTCAATGGAAATAAAGAGCTCGTTCATTGTTCACAAGGTTTCTCTTCCTATTTGTCTGCTGCATTCCACCACTTCAGTTACCATCCATAGAAAGCTTTGGTGACATTAAATATTCAGTGCTGTTGTTAAGACATTTAATTGTCATGGCCTCAGACTAGTGAAACCATTAATTTAGTCCTCAAGACTGAAATACTTCTGACTTCAGGTCTTTTATTGTCATGGTTACTGTAAAGCATAAAGACTACGGTTTAAAGTATGGCCATATTTTTTTTTCAAGAAATGATAGCATCATTTGTGTGGGTTGTATGTCTGTTTCCTTGGGATATTTTGAGGCTGATTTTCCTACTATGTGGACCAAGGTCAACTTCTGATTTGCTGTAGATTTTGGGTCCTCTTTCATAGAGTCTTCATACTGTACAAACAATGAATGGAGCAAAGGTCACTATTATTCATTACCCAAGATTCTTTGCTCCCAAGCATTAGGAAACAGTTGAAATGATAGACTCCAGTTCTTGGAAGACTATTTATTTATTTCAGTTTGAAAGAACAGCTGTTTGACTGGACTTCTCAGTGTATTCCAAACCTTTTATTATTTATTTTATCCTTGATTTGCTTTTTGAAACAAGTTCTCAGGTCACCTAGGTCAAACTTGAACTCTAGATCTTTTTGCTTTCATCCACCTACCAAGTCCTAAAATTACAGGTTTATGATACCATGGTTGTTTGAATAAGAACATCTCCCACAGGCTCATAGGTGTGAATGCTTGGTCACTGTTTGAAAGGATTAGAGAAAGTAGGCTTGTTGGAGGAAGGATGTCAGTGAGGATGGACTTGGCAAGCTCAGTCTCTTGGATCAGGAAGCAGCTTTCAGCTACTTCTCCACACTATTTCTGCCTGTGCTGCCATGCTTCCCACCATGATGATAATTGACTAAGCCTCTTAAACTGTAAGCCAGCCCCAATTAAATTCTTTCTGGTGTCTCTTCAGTGTAGTAGAACACTATGACAGGCACTATGACTGATAAACCCTGGGCTTTGCAATGCTGAGGCCTCTAGCATGCAAAGCAAGTACTCTACTGTGAACTACATCCAAAGCCCTCTTTTTAATTTTTATTTTGAGACAAGAGTCACACTCAGTTGCCCAAAATAACCTTGAACTTCCTCTGAAGCTCAGTAAGGTCTTAAGCTTGGATGTGTCGTCCTTCAGGCTTCTGAGTAGCTGTGATACAGGCCTGTACCACCAGACAGAGCTTCAAGGCTCTGTTTTAAAAGAGCCATCCTTCTCCCCTCTTAAATTGTAGACTTACTTAGCATGCTATGCATCCTTTATACTTGTAAGTGGTAGTGATTATAGGAGAGTAAACTCAAAAAGTCATTATGCAAACCTCAAGTGTCCTCAGTAATACCTCTCCTGTGGCCACTAAAACCACACGATAGAAGATCAGTGACTAGGATCTATAGTGCTTTTCTCTGTGATGCCAACAGGCTGTTAATTGTACAAATAAGAATTTTCACACCAACACAGGGCTGTGCTAGCACATGCAACAAACCAAAGGAAAAGAATTGGATATTTTTAACATTTACCTTTTCTTTGGCACAAGGCCAGCTCAAAATGACCTCGAGTGTAGCCTGCAATAGATTAATATCTGAGTTAATTCTCCTTGGAAAGTACACCTGACTCTACAAGGCGCTCTATACCTGTTACCTTACAGTTTTGTAAAATGGTCCAGTAATTTGAGGTTGATGGAAGACTTCATTCTACCCTCGAGGATAACCTGCACACACAATTTACTTGTGCTAGCAAGCGTGCCTGTGTTTAGATTGTGGTTCTTAGGGAATATTTTAAGTGAGATAGCTTATGTGAAATATGGTTAACTGATTTATAACTCAGGAAAATCAAGACTTTCTTTGGCTCTGAGCCTAAATAACAGTCTCAAAATATCAAAACTTTTATAGTTTTGAGCAAGCATGTACAGTGTCTCTTGAATTTCTCCATCCTCGTGATCTCTTGATAATATGTTTCTTTAGTGATATACTGCCCATGATTAAGCTTTCTTAGGGACAGAGAGCACAAATATGTACTTAGCGTGCATGTGACCTGTGGCATGTCTCAGCAGGATTAGATGAGGAAACTGATCCTTTCAGCATGAGGAGATCTACATAGAACGTACGGAACACTTTATCACTGAAAACCTACTGGATATGCTGGGCATCATGGTACATATCTATAGTCCTGCTAGCCTGGGCTAATAGTGAGACTGTCTCAAAAAAGTAAATTTAAACAAAATAATATACCAACAAAAAGAAAACCTAAGGACATTATATGTCATCTTTTATTTAATCTGTGAATTGTTGGATTTTAAAATGTTTCCTAGTCGCACGATTGAAAATAAAACCATAAGAAATGTCCTCATAGAGACCTATGTTTGTCCATTTTGGCTAATATTACCAAATTACCATCTACGCTGCCAGTTTAAAATATCTCCCACAAAGTCAATTCCTGTCAATTTCTCTCTCAAAACTGTTCTTCTCTAGAAGTTTGTGAATATTCTAAGACATTAAGTTAGAGCATTGATGGAATTCAAAGTCCACAGGCAACTGCAAAGTTAATTTTCCTTGAAAACCTCAGTACCCTGTCCCGAATCCCAATGTTTTTCATGTTGGTCTCATAGTACATTAAATCCATGAGCAAGTCATGCTTATAAGGACCCCCTGAAGAAGAGAGGATTGGATGAAAGCAGAAGGTTGACTGGTAAGTATGACCATGAAGCCTGGCACCAGAAGAGAAATTATTGTTTCTGGAATTCCACTTGAATGCTTTAGGCTGGAGAGCTTAAGTGAAATGTGGTTAATTGATTTCTTTCTCAGTACAATCCAAATCTCTGGTGTGGCTCCCAGCCTGTAATATATTCTCAAGATAAATATGACAACTTTTATAGCCTTGAGCTAAGAAGGTAAAGCCAGTTTGAAGGGCAAAGATAAATCTCACAGAGTGCACATTTGTCTAGAGCAAATATTGTCCTACTGACCTTTATTTTAATGAAACACATATTGAATGGCCTTCTGTAGGATAAAGTTAAAGATCCATTCTGTTCCATATTCTTGGATCAATACTCCTTTGAGAGAACATTACATCAGTCTTGTAATGGGATGGTCTTGGCTCACACAGGTTCAGAAAAATGACAAATGGTCTGTGAAAAAATCCTGTCTCAGAACAAACTAGAAAGACATAAGCTGTGGGACTTTGACTTGAGAGATACCATAGATCTGATGAAGGTGTTTTCATAAAGTACCTTTGCTTGGACATCTTGTCATGATGGAAACCTATTTCTTACAGGTGTAGAGGTTGGGCCTCCATGATAAAGGTACCAGAAGTTCTCATGCTTTTCCCTCAGCTTCAAAGATGAATTTTTATTGCTGTGTCCCCAAGAGGGAACCAAACCTTTGTCTTCCTATAGTGAAAGAGATGAAGGGGACTGGGGAGCTGTCTGAAGTCTCTTTCATATAGATACTAATGCCATTAAGCACCTCAAGATCTAATCACCTTATAAAGGCCCCAGTCGTCGTCGTCTTCTTCTTCTTCTTCTTCTTCTTCTTCTTCTTCTTCTTCTTCTTCTTCTTCTTCTTCTTCTTCTTCTTCTTCTTCTTCTTCTTCTTCTTCTTCCTTCTCCTTCTCCTTCTCTCTCCTCCTTCTCCTCCTTCTCTCTCCTCCTTCTCTCTCCTCCTTCTCTCTCCTCCTTCTCTCTCCTTCTCTCTCCTCCTTCTCTCTCCTCCTTCTCTCTCCTCCTTCTCTCTCCTCCTTCTCCTTCTCCTCCCTCTCCTCCCTCTCCTCCCTCTCCTCCCTCTCCTCCCTCTCCTCCCTCTCCTCCCTCTCCTCCCTCTCCTCCCTCTCCTCCCTCTCCTCCCTCTCCTCCCTCTCCTCCTTCTCCTTCTCCTCCTCCTCCTCCTCCTCCTCCTCCTCCCCCTCCCCCTCCGCTCCCCCTCCCCCTCCCTCTCCCTCTCCCTCTCTGTCTCTCTCTCTCCCCGTGTGTGTGTGTGTGTGTGTGTGTGTGTGTGTGTGTGTGTGTGTGTGACATGTTTCTGGAGGCCAAAAGATACCTAAATGTCATCCTCGGAAATACTGTTCACTTCCTTTGAGACAGGGCCTCTTGCTGGCTGGGAGGTCTCCAGTTAGGCTAGGTTGGTGGCCAGCCAGCCTCAGGGATCTTTGTGTCTCTCTCAGTGCTAGGATTACAAATATGTACCACTGCAGTTATTTTTACGAAGGTGCTGGGAATTCAACTCAAGTCTTCATTTTTTTTTTCAAGACACAAACTTAGCCAACTGCACCATCCTTCTTGACCTCAGGGGCCCCACTTTTTTCTTTTTGATTTTTAAACTTTTCTGGTTTTGTATCACCTTATTGCAGGAGACATAATAAGTGTTGATGGATAGCATTTACTTGTACTATTGTTTTCTCTATCCTTAAGAATTTCATACACGTATACTGTGACCATACTCAGCCCCAGTATTCTCCCTCTAACTTTCCCCATATTTTGCCACAACACATTGCTCTCCCAAACACATCTCTTCATTTTTATAACTGATTGATTGGAATTAGTATTGCTTGTAAGTGCATCAGAGGGAAGCCATCCACTGAGACACAGAAATATCTACCAGTGGGAACACCCTAAAGGAAGAATAATTCTTCCTCCCCAAGAGCTATCAATTGCAAATGGCTCATTCATAAGGAATTCGGTTTGGTGAGCACCTTTCCCATTGGTGAAAGATCCCATTCTTCAGGCTAGCATTGGGAGACTGGGGAAAGGGTTAGGCTCATAATTATTGACACAAATCTTAGAGTGACCCATACATTCAAAGTCTAGCACATGTTTATTTTTCATGTGCTAAATGTCAGACTCTGTCTATACAATCTGTATCTTCTAATGATTATGACAGTCTCACAACATATTCACATAATTTACTTTTTAAAATAGGAGAAAAAATCTGATTTGGGGGGCCAGATAAAGTGGCACATATCTTTATTCATAGCACTAGAGGAGCAGAGGTAAATAGATCTGTGAGTTTGAGATTAGTCTGGTCTACATAGAGTTTTAGGCCAGCCAGGGCTACAGAGTGAGACCTTGTGTTAAACAAACAAACAAACAAACAAACATGCCCAAATATCTGAATTGTGAATATTGTTATTCCCAAGCCTTATAAATACCACAACCTAATACTACCTTCTGCATCCCAGAGCCAGAGCTGAGCTCCAGGGAGTACATGAGTAAAAAATGTGGTCTTTGCACTCAAATAGCACTTGATCTCCCCCAGAATAAACTCACAATGAAGACTCCCCAGCTATAACCCAGGAAATCACAGATATGCAGATTCCCTGGGTCCAGCTCAAGGGGTGTATTTAATACTTTCCTGGGTGTATATAAATAGCTCATGTTTAACATAGATTATAATAATTGGAAATTTTCACATGAAACTAGATCAAAAAAATTTTCTGCAGAGCTGTGTAGATATTATGTAAATCTGGCATCTTTTCCAGAGGAGAAGACTCAGATAAGGTAACTGTGGTATTCTCGTTGAGTACAGTTTAATTTTGAGAAGCAAATGTCTGAAACATTTCCCTATATAGCAAAAAAAAAGCAAAGTTCATGAAATTAACTATTTGTCAATGTTGAATGAAATAACCTAAGTGATTAACTAATAATTAATTTAACAACTAAAATTTTCTGAGCACCCAGTATGCATCAGCTTTTATGCTACGCTTCAGCTAGTATAAGGAACATGGAGTCCCCAAGCTGGTGTAGGTGGTGTAGGTTTATCATGTGAAGACTCCAGCAGCAAACCTCCTGCTGTACAGTCACTCCTCCTGACTAGACGACTGTGGAGAATGTCTCTCAAGGTTGACACCAGCCCTGTAGACAGGGCTGTTTTGCTAACACACCAAGGCAGATGAGTGGGTCTGAAGAGCCTTAACTCAGAGTAAAGGGATTTGGCAGATGTGGGTGACCGTGGGTGGATGCTAACAGAGACTTCTAGTGATGAAAATTCAAGACTTATGAAAGTAGAAAACTATCATTTAAGTCAGAATTCTTTTGGTCTTGTTGATCCTGTGAGGGATCAGTTAACAGAGACATCTACTCATATGCCCTTTATGCCTAAAGAGAAAGGAATAGGTTGCCACAAAGTGCCTCAAAGAGCCAGAAGTCTGTTGCAGCAGAGCCAGAAGCAGCAAGACTTCATTGGGTTCTTCTTTGTGTTAACAGATCCTTGAACTTAATCAACTGTATTATAACCTTCTCACAAGAACAGCAAGCATGAGATAGCCAGGAGACCCTCAGTAAATCAATACTTACCTGAATATTTTCAACTTAGGGCAAGACTAGAGGAAATGCTAGTGGAATGAACAAAATGTATTATAGTCATAATGAAAACCACACAGAGACATTGTGTTGGCTGAAACAAAGCTGAACCTTTGATTTCAAAAATAAAACAAACAAATAAAAAACACCAACAAGCTCTATGTAATCCATTTGTTGAGCCAGGCTATATCTATGTCTATGTCTAGTCTATGTCCTTATCTATCTATCTGTCTATCTATCTATCTATCTATCTATCTATCTATCTATCTCCTTATGGTAGAAAAGATCCACCTTAATTCTGAAACGGTTCATCTTTTGGGAGGAGAGAGCAGGATGGGTATGATTTCTGACATTGTTATTTGGATATCAATCCCAATATCTCTGCTTTGGAAGCAATGAGTAGAACATATACCAGGGCACATCTCTTACTTTGTGTTTGTAAATTATATCAAAGCTACTGAGGCCATTAATTGAGTACAATGAGAAGCAAGCAATAGAACAGGGTGTTGTTTGGATTCCAGCTTCTGCACACAGTCTGTGGAGTGGTTGTCCTGACAACCACACTGAAGCTACCAGAATGGAGCAGCATGTAGGACATGAACTTGCTGGCAATACCAACTGCAAGGCCGAGCAGGATTTGATTCTTGGCTAAGTGTTGTTACTCTTCAGCCAACATAGGTCACAGAACTCATATCTACAATGCCTTGAGGAACATTTTTATTTGTTTTATCAACATTTCTATGTGCCCAGTCTATTTGTATTCAGGTTTCATTTCATTCTTCACTCATAATTATTCTCATCTTCCATTGTTTTTGTATTTTCCTAGTCATTTATTGTCATTCCTTTTTAATATTGTGAGCTTTCCATGATTTCTAAAATCAATACTTTTAGTGCAACAGACACATTCTGTTTTCAAGAAATAAGCTAGTTTAGCTTCTCCTGCGAGACAGGGGTCATATGTAGCTAGCTCATGAAAGTGATAAATTTCTGTGAGATTGCTGCTTTCTGTATCGCAGTCTGGGCCTCTAATTATTTGTCTGGTTAAGCCTGTGAAGCAGAGTGGCTGTGAATAAGTCCACACCAAGGTTTGTCACTTGATCTTAGCCAAAAAGTCAATAAGCAAAACCCCAGTGCTACTTAATCCAACCATGTGTGTAGACTGAATTGTGCACTTCTCATATAAAACACTTTATAAAGGAAAGCAGAGCTTTGTAGTGGGACAATTAAAGCAGAACAAAAGGGTGGCTAGCTCTCTGTACTTTTATTTTGCCTTTCCCAAGGATTAATATGGCTGACCATGGATGAATCCACCTGAATCAGGCAAAATCCACATGGGGACAATGGAGATCCCATAAACATCAATGACTGCTGGCAAATGATCAGAAGCAAGAAAAGGGAGGTTTCAAAGGGAGTATGGCTCTGCCAACACCTTAATGTCACATTTCTGACCTCAAGGACCGTGGGACAGTAAGGTTCTGCTGTGGTTGTTTAGATTTTCCAACCTGTGGTGGTATGTTCTGGAAGTTTAGAGATGATAATGTACTGTGAGTGTCAAGAATGCAGTGTCTTGACTTGCACATTGTTTGCTTCTCAGGCTATGTTTAGAGTGAACCGTGGGGAATTAAATGATAGCTTCGTCTCCAACCATGTGTCTATTGCTTCATGTAAAAGTAATAGAGTCCCCATGCTCTGATTCCCTCAGTTGTGATGTGGACACAGTGTGAGAACAGCATCCACCTGGACCATGTTGTGAGATTCCTGTGACACTTAAGGAGGAAAGGAAAGTAAATGAGCCGATGTTCATCCTGCTTTTTAAGCCCAACATTTATGTGTTCAATGAAAACCCATGAGACAGTAAGAGGCTAACTTACTAGCTAGAAAATAAGGTGGAACCAAACCCCAGACCTAGTAAAGTTCTGTCAAGGCTTTCTCTCCTTCCTTCCTCTCAAGGCTATCGTGTGAAAGATGCTAACTTTGCCTGATGTATGGTTGGAGATTGACTAGACATGATAATTTATGAACAAGACGATGTGAGAAGTTCCATAAAGTACAGCTTGATGAATTATTATAATTAAGGTCTCAAACAGTAGGGTGCATCATAGAGCTTTTAAGGCCAAAACAGAAAACTAGCAAGAGATTGCTCTGGGTCGGAATGCAAACCTTTGCAGAAGTGCTATAAGCAGGATGTAGAACATGTCTAACATATGGATAACAGTGGGTACCAGAGGAAAACACAAGACCTGGAAGGAGGGCTGCTGACATCATCCTTCTCTATGGTTCAAGCTAATCTTCACATCTCTGGGATCATCGGCAGCTTACATGCCTCCATTGAACAGTGATACAAGCCATGTGTGGTGGTGCACACCTTAAATCCCAGTACTCAGGAGGCAGAGGCAGGTGGATCTCTGAGGTCAAGGACAGCCTGGACTATAAAGTGAGTTCCGGGACAGCCAGAGCTATGCAGAGAAACCTTGTCTTGAAAAACCAAACCACCCAATCAAAAAACAACAACAAAAAAAGTAAAATATTTTATTATTTAAAAATATTTGCTATGTGTCCAAACGCCATGCAATAAATGTATAAGCACATGGATGGATTATGAGTACATTGAGAAATAAAGACTGAAATGCATGATTTGATGAATCTGTTCTGTGACAGAAGAACACAGTCAGGTGTTTTGGCATCACACTAAGAAAGATCTTGACTAGCGGGATGCAGGGACAGATAAACAGAGCTTCTATTTGTAAAGGAATAAAGTGATCCTGGAGTCATTTTAGGATGCTTGTTTTTTCAGCATTGAACACACGGCTTCAGCATGAGTGGGTTCTAGAGGAGGGAATCCAGTTGAGCAGACAAAGTAGTCCAGATCAAAGATGCTTTTCTTTTTTCTTTTTCTTTCTTTTTTTTTTTTTTTAAAGATCCATGGGATATGACACAAAGCATTCCGACCACAGTCCTCATGAGTCAAGAGGGAAAGGGAAGCCATTAGTTTATTACAGAGCATTAGGGATGATCAGAGCAAGCTTGAGATTCCCACCCCATCCCAAGGGCTCAGCAGTGAGATGCAGTGAGCAGAGATCAGATGGCAGCTCTCTCCTTGCATTTATCATAGCAGTGGGAAGCAGAGCCTAAGTGTCGGAAGTTCCCTTCTCAGCTACTAAAAAGCTGGCCATACGTGCAGTTAGGCAAGATGGACGAGTCACCTCCCATTGCTGGGTGCCTCTATGCCAAGGTCTCAAAACCTTGCCTTGTCTGGATGCAGGACTCAGAGCTAATGGTAGCTTTGGTGCCAAGAGTTGAAACACTTGCAACGTTTTTATGGGTTGAATTTACCCTGAGGTTAAGTTTGTTTACTCCATGACAACTGATGACCCTAATGGAGAGATATTTCTCCTTGGAGCTAGGTCACTGCATGCTCTCTGCATATCTTGCTTCCTTCTTTCTGAACAGAACCTTTACTGATGATAGGGACTGTCTTTCAAGCCTTTCGTAATGGCAACATTCGCCTGCATTTGATCCATATGCTGTCTTTTGTGATATGTTCTGAAATGTAATGAACTGTTTCCCAGAACTTCAGTAACAGGTAAAACAATAAGGAGGTTGAACGTTGAAGAATGCTTGCTCTCCAAGCTGCTTCTGAGCTTGTCTGCCTCATATGCCAGCTTTTCTCACAGCTCTTCAAATCTATGGCTGTCTAGTGTATTTCACTCCCAGAGATGATCATTTCCTAAAGAGCATCTTTTTTTTTTTAAATTATCTTTAATTATTTTTTTTTTTTTTTTGCAGTCTAGTCATTATCCCCTTCCAAGTCCACCCTCTGACATTTCCTCATCTCATTTCTCCTTCACTCCCCCATCCCACACCCCTCCAGGCTTCCCCACTCCCTGGGGCCTCAAGTCTCTCAAGGGTTTGGTGCATCTTCTCTCACTGAGGCTAGACCAGGCCATTCTTTAATGTACATGCATCGGGGGGCCTGGGACCTGCTAGTGTATGCTACCTGTTTGGTGGCTCAGTGTTTGAGAGATCTTGGGGGTCCAGGTTATTTGAGACTGCAAGTCTTCTTATAGGGTCACCCTCCTCCACAACTTCTTCCATTCTTTCCCTAATTTAATCACAGGCATCCCCAACTTCTGTCCATTGGTTGGGTGTAAGTATCTGAGTCTGTCTCTGTCAGCTGCTTGTTGGGTCTCTTGGAGGACAGCCATGCTCGACTCCTGCCTGTAAGCATAGCATAGCATCTTAGCAAGAAACATGAAGAACTTTGCATTGAAAGAACTTAATGTCATCAATAAATCTGCCCACATTTAGAGTCTACCCTCAAAGCCTAGACACTTGTTTTGGCTTATATCTGTTCAGTCAAACTGGACTGTATTTTGTTTTGTTTTGTTTTTTTTTTTTTTTGGTTTGTTTTTTGAGATTGTATTTTAATGACATTTCTTTCTTTTCTTTCCTCCCCACAAAGCCTCCCATATACCCTATCCTCGAGTTCCTTCCAATTCATGTTCTTTCTTTTTATTAATCAATTGTTATTACATGCATATATGTATTTGTACATTGCCAAATATAACCTGTTGAAGTTCACATAATGTTACTCTTTTTCAGTTTCTATCTCCCTAGTTCTAGGATTAAGAACCATACTCGGTTTAATTGCTTGCTTTTTCTATTGTATAACCAGTAAAGACTTTTTGGCATAAATAGAATAATTCTTTTGGTAGTGTGAGCAAATGAGGCTGGTCTTGTAGACCCAGAAAGGCTTGAAGAAGGCAAACCTGAAGAGAAAATGCAGGGTGACCATTCTGAAGTTACTTTTAAGACAAGGACACAGAGCAGACAGTAGGAAAATGTGTGCTGGTTAACTCAATCTTAATAAGATTTGTCAATATGTTTGGACTGATGGATTTCATTTCTGGTAGGAAACAGAGCCCTTGGTTCATTATAGAGCTACATTCAGAAATTTATCACTGTCAGGGAGATGCTGCATGCTAGGTCCCTTTAACTTTACAATGAAACACAGAGACAGCTTCAGTTTCTGAACTGGACCCGGGTGGTAAGCTGACTCCATTCCCCTGTAAGCTAGCTGAACAAGGTGAACTGCCTCTCCATTCTTCTCAAGCTAGCATGAGAGGAAGTGAGTGAACACGGGCCTGCAGACTTCCCTACGTGGTCACACACAGAAGAAGAAAAATGGACAAAGAAAAGAGTGATGCTTCCAGCAAGTCCTCAGACCTCAAAGTAAGTGAAGCTGTGGGCAGCCCTCACTCTCCTTTGAACACTGTGCACTGTTAGTGAAATGAATCCAGGTAGCTGTAAAAACAAAGAAGACAAAAATAAATGCTTAAAATTTTTTTTTACAGTATTTAATAGGTTCTGTGAATGTGAGCTTGTTGTAAAAGACTGTAGTTGGTAATTGATTAATACTGTTTTCAGAAAAGTCCAGGGAAATTGTACTGATCTCTACGTAAATTCCACTTTAAAATTTAATCAGTAGTGCTAACTGAGACTTCCTATAATGTGTTCTGGTACCTAAAGATCCAGCTTAGGCCCTGGTATTCTATATGTGTTGGCATTTCCACACACTTCTCTTACCCCTTTGGAGTTATGCTTCAAAGTAACTTTGACACCACACTTAACTCTTCCTATAGTGGCTAATTTTCTTTCCAAAAGAATGAACTCACCCCTTCAAGAACCCACATAAAATGAAGTCTGTCTAGTTCACTTTCACCATGAGAGATACAGGCAGCTTTTCATTCCATGGGTTGACAAGGATGCTTGGCAAAGAGAACGAGGGCATCATGAATAATGCAAAGTGTACTTGGCCCCATATTATCCCATTAGTTGGCAGGATTAAAGACTGGAAAACGGAAAACGTGGCAGTTGGATAGGAAGAAGGAGGAAGAGGATGAGAGGATGAGGAGGCAAGGCTAACAGAGAAGTCCAGACAATTTATGTCTTCATCATTGTTGTTTTGTTGTTTTGTTAGGTTAGGTTTGGTTTGGTTTGGTTCCCCCCACCCTCGGAATGCTGCCGTTAAAAGGATGTGTGTTTAAAAGTTATTTCATCACTGGAGTTTAGTTACCCTGACATGTATAAATCTCTTTGTCTAAGAAGCTAAACTCTCACATGCATTATTAAAGAATTCACAGAATCAAATGACAGAAGGTAGAGGAGAAAATAAAAGAGGAGGAGAGGAAACAGCTAAATAATGCATTTCCCCCTTTTCAAGCAACTGAATGCCCATAAACCAGCAATTTTACCAGCTAATGAGTCATCTACTTCATTTTTCTTTTTAGTTTAGAAAGATTCTTTTATTTATGATTGAAAAACTGAGTCACCAACCAGTTTTGTGGCTGTCAATGACAAAACAACAGTATCGGCATCCTACCCTCTAGACCAGCAAAAATAATCACACCTCTTTAGTTTGTCTCCCTAGCCCTGTCAGGAAGTCACAATGAGGAAATTAATGTATTCATGTGAGAAACTCACGTTTATGCTTATTTTCAGTCTTGCCATCAGACAAAAATAACAAGAATACAAGAGAAAAGCAGAATAATGCAAGCATTTAAAAGCCATAAACATCTGGACATGGCAGTACATTCTTGTAATCCCAACACCCAGGACACTGAGGCAGGAGAATTATGTGTTCAAGGGCAGCTTGAGCTATACAGGAAGATCTTGTCTCATGAAACAAATGTCCACAAATCCAATTCTTTCCAACATTCAAATTAAAAACAAATCAGCTCACCAGAAGAAATACATAAAGATGACGATGTCAACCCAGGTATCTGCAAATCATAATCCTTTTCTTACTTCTCAACCCTCAGATCTCCTCGTCTGCTTGACTCCATGCAGTCAGGCCTCTGTTCCATAGTGTTCAATAGGGCTGGAGTGCAGGGAATTATGCTCTGTGGTTGGCACACCATCTAGTTTTTTTTCATCTTTTTACATTATAAGAATGTGTGTGTGTGTGTGTGTGTGTGTGTGTGTGTGTGTGCGTGTGCATGCGTGTGTGTGTGTGTGTGTGTGTGTGTGTGTGTGTGTGTGGTTGGAGAATAACTCTCAGGAATTGTTCATTCCTTCTCCCCTTGTGGAATTAGGGCAGGGGTTCTCTACCTGTGAGTCTATACCCCTTTGGCATCCAATGACCCATTCACAGGGGTGGCCTAAGACCATCAGGAAACACAAATATTTATTTACATTATGATTTACAACAGTAGTTAAGTTACAGTTAGGAAGTAGCAATGAAAACAATTTTATGGTTTAATACGGATCTTCACCACAATATGAGAAACTATATTAAAGGGTTGCAACATTAGGAAGTTTGAGAACCATTGGTTTAGGGGAATCCAGCACAGTTCATCAGGTTTGGTAGCCAGCACCTTTACTCACTGAGCTATTTTGCTTGCCAGCCCTAATGTCTAGATTTCCTGAGCTACATACTGTACCTAACTAAAAGCCACTTATTGTACTCACATGGACAGCTTGACTGATACACCTTTTAGCACCAGCACCTCCTGCAGGAATCACTCACTTATGCTTGAGCTTATCTTTAATTGATAATTTGTCTTTTTTTTTTTTTTTTTTTAAGATATCCAACATCTCCATCCAGGTGGTCAGTGTCCCAGGGAAGCTACCAGGAAGAAGACCACCTCGAAAACCCATTGGTAAACCCAGGCTCCGCAGGCAGCCCAAGAAAAGAACTCCCTTTTGGAATGTTCAAAATAAGATCATTCTCTTCACAGTGTTTTTATTCATCCTGGCAGTCACAGCCTGGACACTTCTATGGCTCTATATCAGTAAGTTGACATTTAAGTTCCTTTGGGAGTGGAGCACATCCTATCTAAATCAGCAGGCATAACTAGTCTCTGGCCGCCTTGGTAGATTTTTCCCTCTTTCTCAGACAGACACACTGTTTGGAAAGATGGAGTTGAGACTTTAAGGGGGAAAGCCACCAGAATTGACTGCCATTTCTTCTTTATCATCGTGACTCTCTTCCCATGGGTGGGAAGAGGAGGAGGGAGGAGCTGAAGAGGATGCCCAGGAGGAATTGACTTGCTTATAAATGCCATGCATGTGTAGCTTTTAAGAAATGAATGGAACACTAAGCTGTTTCATTTCGCCTTCCTCCCACAGTCTGTTACTAGGCAACCAGAAATTTCCACCTCCCTGAGTCCCTTTTCATATAAACATCTTTGTCTTCCAGTTATGCTTTTGCCCCTGTGACAATGTTTTTGTTTTTTTTTTCAATATGATTGATCCTTTGGGGCACATGTGACAACTAAACTTTTTTTTTTTCTCTACAAAACACTTATTAATTCAACCTAGTAACTTGGTTGACTTGTGTTGGCATTCTCATGTGTGTAATACATTTAATACAAGATGCACATAATAGCACATAAGTGAATGCGTACATGTGATCTCAGCCCCTGATATGGGGGCCTTCTGACATTCTTATAACATCCTAAATAATAGTAGATTGGAGCATCTTTTGTTATAATAGTTTGTCAAGGTCTAGTTCTTAATTGTTAACACAGAGCTTCTAAGAATATTGCTTTTTTTGGTCTTGGTTCTCTCATATTTGTAAGAGGATTGGTAAACAGAAGTGCCTAGAAAGACAGAGGAACCAATATGTCATTGCCAGGATGTATCTTCCAACTCAGACCATGTTGGAAAGAAGAGAGAGGCTGGAGATTAAGTTCGATCATCAATGGTTAATGACTTAATCAATAATGATTTCATAATAATGTCTTATTATAAAAACACCCACAAATCGGAGTTCAGAAGACTTCTGAGTTGCGGATTTTGCTGGGAGGAGCTGTGTTCTAGCCCCGCAGGGACAGAAGTTTCTTAGTTCCGGCATACCCAGACCTCACCCTGATGAACCAGTTCACCTAATGTTTCATCCGTGCTCTTTATAATGTCATTCATCACAATCCATAAATAACGAGTAATAACAATGAAATGAACTAGTATAAAAAATCATCACAATTGAGGGTGTTAAGGGAACTCCTGATTTGTAGAAGCAACATGGCCTGCTTAGAGGTATACCACTTGTAATTTATCTGCGTTGAGAGTATCAGTCATTAATTGATAAATCATTAAGGCATTAACTCTGCATAGTTACATGGAGTATTGGATACCCGTTGCTGTCTGCAGAGAATTGGAGAGTTGCTTGGTGAGGAGACAAAACCCACACATTTGTTGTCAGAAATGCTACGCATAGAGAAGCAGCTTGCCTCGATCTGCTTTCAAGGATATTAAAATGTGATCGTAAGAATCCATGAATGTTCTTGAGCGGTTAAAGTCACTCACTTATCCTTTTAAGTTGATCCTCAGTAGTTTGTTTGGCTAAATCTTAGCACTAAGATAATCTTTAGAATACTTACTGATACATTTTCTACTTTTGAAAAGCCCACAAGTTGGTTATCCAAGAAGGATAGGGGTTATTTTGTAGTTATTGGAGAGGGGCGAGCAATGGGCCTAGAGATGGAATTGAGACAATGCTTCCAGAATAGGCTCCTGGAAGTTCACTGGATGCATTGTGGGAGTGCCAATGTGAGTTGACTTCTGTGATAGGCATGGGACAGGTTGGTACACCAGATACCATTTCTGAATCCAAGGAGATTATAGACTGGTGGGGTTAGTTAAGACAATAAGTGATGAGGGCAACACACTTTGTATGAACACAGAACACCCATGGTTCTCTGGAACCCTAACTGATGTTTTTGCAATACCCTGTAATTAACATTTTGGGAAAACATTATATAGAAGTAGCTTATTTATATAAAAGCCAGAGAGAGTCATTTAATGACACAGCTATAGAGAACCTAAGAAAACTTGTTTGATAAGCAAGAATTGCTTAATAAAAAACAAGTAAGTTTTGACATTTACAGTTTGGTCATAGAAAGTGACCATAAGTAGTGAGGCAGACAAACGGTTAATCAGGGAGACCAACACAGATTTATGCACTGGGCTGAGCTAAAAGTATTAAGTAAATATAACTGGATTCAATGCTAAATTGATCATCACCCCGCAATCCTGCTGTTCTGCCCATTGAGTACATACTGATCAGGATGTGTGAGATAATACAATAATAATAATACAATAACAATAATAACAATAATAATGATAATGATAAACATACCTAAGAACTGTCTCCCTGGAAAAAACAAAACCAAAATCTACTACTAGTTTTTTGTTTGTTTGTTTGTTTTTGATTTTTCGAGACAGAGTTTCTCTGTGTAGCCCTGGAACTCACTCTGTAGACCAGGCTGGCCTCAAACTCAGAAATCCACCTGCCTCTGCCTTCCAAGTGCTAGTATTAAAGGCATGAGCCACCACTGCCTGGCCACAATTACTAGTTTTAAGTGTGAGATGTAGTGGGGCACTCTAAGGGTGAGGTAAGAAGATCTGCCAAAGCCAGGAACCCAATGATCAAAGAATAACAAAGAGAAGACCGATCCCCCATTCTCACCCCTTAAAACTTAGAATTTCTGTCTTTACCCTTTGTTCTCTATCTTTCTACAGCCTCACTTCTTTGTTTTGGCCTAAGTGACCACAGATAGACCCCATAAGAGAGTTAACTTATGCCACTCCTATGAATTCCATCTTTTTTTTTTAAATTGGATATTTTATTTACATTTCAGATGCCATCCCCTTTCCCCATTTCCCCTCCCTAGAAAACCCCTATCCCATACCCCTTCTCCTTTTTACTTTATACAAACTTTTTAAATGTTAACCAATGGCTTTATGAATTTGTTAATGCTCAATATCAATCAGAAGTGTAACCTAATACCCAACCTAGATATATCAACTATCTTTGACTGGTGGAGACACGTGAACATTTGCCTCCATATCTGGCCCCCCTCTCTCTTTCTCTCTCATCACCTAGCTCCTCCTCTCCTCCTCCTCCTCTCCTTACTTCTCCTCTCCTTACTCCTCCCACCTTAGCTCCTCCTACATATCACCCTTCTTGTTAAAATAAATCTTTTCTCTCAAAATACAGTTAGAGCATAACTATACCAATTTATGTCAGTAAGGTGCAAGATAGACCTAATACCCAGTCCATCATTTTGGTGAATAAGCAGAACCTCTATCATCTCTCCTACATAAAAGACTTAGTTCTGAACCTGTCTTTTTTTTTCTTGGCTTTAGAATGAATGTCAGCTGAAAACCATCCTCTCAAATCTTTTCTCTCAAAGTAAATAGCACGGATTGGCTATGAGACTATAAGTTTTCAACCCCATCAGAAATCCAGAATGACTGAATTAACTGAAATTATGAGAAGCACAAAGCATAGCTTCTAAAACATAGCCAATTTATAGAGACTGCTGAAGACCTGGACAGTCCCTATACTACAGAACGTTGGAGCATCTGATCTTCAGCCTTCTGGCCCAAGATCATCTGACAGGCCTAGTGATGCAGAATTATTAAGGGCTGATTACTCTGTCTTGGCAGATACAATCAGTCGACTATTCTGCAAGTGTGTCCTTTTCTGGACAGTGATTTGTCTGTAGATGGAAAGAGGCAATTCTTGCCTAGTGGCTGACTCACCACAATTGGAATAACTCTAAAGATGCTCAATTTCTTCTTAGAATCCAAGACAGGAAGCTGTCAGGAGCATACAGGTCTCTAATCAAAATGAACAGAAATGTTTGTAATGTCAATTCTGTGGATTTCTGATGTTTTGAAAACCAACTATTTATGTAAGGCAATCTGGACTGTTGTCTGTTATCTCCTCTCAGCTATTTCTAAATAAAATATAGAAAACACCCTAACAATAAACTCAAAGCCATGAATTTGCTATAGGCCCTTAAGTCACAGGCTAACCATCTCAAATTAAAAAAGTTAAAGAAGGACTGGGTCTAAGCCTTGAATTCCTAAATGTGTTATACAGGCACAATGCCTATGAAAGTAACAATATTTATCTCACTTTTATATTAATAAAAAGCTCGTACCAATGAAAACCTTAAATTTGAAATCAAAGTAAATTTGTACCATTTAAGAAATTATAACTTCATCTTAATAACAATTATACATATTTTTACCAGTAGGTTATGGTTATGCAATAAATCCTAGCTAATACTCCCTGTTCCACCAAAACCACTACTTTTCCCTAGAAAGATAGCCCAATATTAACCACCTCAGTCCCCAAGCCCAGGGAATAGGGGCGCTGACTCTTCATTAACTTCTTCAAGCTGATTATGGGTGTTGAGATATTAGAAGAGGGGTTGGGGGAAGAGTAAATGGATAAGCCTCTGACACTGTGTCTTCACTGCATCCAGGTGGAATTCCAGGACATCAGAGGTTTGAGCAGGTCTGCTCAGCTTGCCTGATGAGTAGATACACCAAGGCTATGTATTCTGCAATATACACTTCTCAAAACAAATTTTCATATCAAGATAATTGTTTGTTTGAATTCTGGAACCTAGTCTTCTGGCGGCCTGCCTCTGTCATGTCTAATCCATATAATTCTGGGAGTTTCTATGAGGGTGTGCTCCCACCATCCTCCTATTTTTGCCTTCTTGTTCTCAAATTTCCCAACATCAGGGAATCCAAACTTTCAGGCACCTAGGCCCTCTACTTCCACTGATGCCTAATCCCTTACCCCATTCCCCCCTCCAATTACTATGAGTGTGCGCTCCCACCATCCTCCCATTTTTGCCTCCCTGCTCTCGAATTCCCCAACACTAGGGAATCCAAACTTTCAGATACCAAGGACGTTCACTTCTACTGATTCCTGGTAAGGCCACCCTCAACTACCTATACAGGTGGAACCATGAGTCCCTCCCTTTGTGTTCTTGGGCTGGAGATTTTAGAATGGCTACTCCAGCTTGTTACTTAGGATCATTTGCTAGAAAAATTCTTTTCCAGCCTTTTACTCTAAGGTAGAATCTGTCTTTGCACTGAGGTGGGTTTCCTGTATGCAGCAAATGCTGGGTCCCGTTTATGTATCCAGTCCATTAGCCTATGACTTTTAATTGGGGAACTGAGTCCATTGATGTTAAGAGATATTAAGAAACAGTGATTGTTGTCTCCTGTTATTTTTGTTATTAGAGGTGAAGTTATCTTTGTGTGGCTATCTTCTTTTGGATTTGTTGGAAGAGGGTTACTTTCTTGCTCTTTCTAGGGTATAATTTCCCTCCTTGTATTGGAGCTTTCCTGCTATTATCCTTTGTAATGCTGGGTTTGTGGAAAGATATTGTGTAAATTTGGTTTTGTCATGGAATATCTTGATTTCTCCATCTATGGTAATTGAGAGTTTTGCTGGGTATAGTAGCCTGGGCTGGCATTTGTGTTCTCTTAGGGTCTGTATGACACCTGTCCAACATCTTCTAGCTTTTATAGTATCTGGTGAGAAGTCTGGTGTAATTCTGATAGGTCTGCCTTTATATGTTACTTGGCCTTTCTCCCTTACTGCATTTAATATTCTTTCTTTGTTTTGTGCACTTGGTGTTTTGATTATTATGTGACGGGGGGTATTTCTTTTCTGGTCTAGTCTATTTGGCATTCTATATAGGCTTCCTGTATGTTTATGGGCATTGCTTTCTTTAGATTAGGGAAGTTTTCTTCTATAATTTTGTTGAAGATATTTATTGGCCCTTTAAGTTCGGAATCTTCACTCTCATCTATACCTATTATTCTTAGGTTTGGTCTCCTCATTGTGTCCTGGATTTCCTGGATATTTTGTGTTAAGAACATTTTGCATTTTCTTTGACAGTTGTGTTGATATTTTCTATGGTATCTTCTGCACCTGAGATTCTCTCTTCTATCTCTTGTATTCTGTTGGTGACACTTGTGTCTATGACTCCTGATCTCTTTCCTAGGTTTTCTATCTCTAGGGTAGTCTCCCTTTGTGATTTCTTGATTGTTTCTACTTCCATTTTTATGTCCTGGATGGTTTTGTTCAATTCCTTCACCTGTTTGGTTGTGTTCTCTTGTAATTCTTCAAGGGATTTTTGTGTTTCCTCTTTAAGGGCTTCTACCTGTTTACCTGTGTTCTCCTCAAATTCTTTGAGAGTGTTATTTATGTCCTTCTTAAAGTCCTCTATCAACATCATTAGAAGTGATTTTAAATCTGAATCTTGCTTTCCTGGTGATATGGGGAATTCAGGACTTTCTAGTGTGGGAGAACTAGGTTCTAATGATGCCCTGGGTTACTGATGCTTATGTTCTTGTGCTTGCCTTTTGCCATCTGTATCTCCTTAGTGCTACCTGCTCTGTCCCTGACTGGAGCCTGTCTTTCCTATTATCTTGGTTGTATCAGAACTTTGTGGGGTGGGTGTAACTACTGGGGTAAGTGTTGGGGCCCAAAATCTGCTCAGAGCTCAAGTACAGACAGGATGCTGCCCAGGTTAGAGCTCTGGGAGCCCTGTTTCCTCTGGGTTCTTAGAAATTGGGGGCAGAGCTGCTCCCCAAGATCTGCTCAGTGCTCTGGCCCAGACCAAAGGGAACCAGTGCTCCGGGCGGGGAGTGACTTCCTGGGTCCTTGTGGGTCCCAGTTACTCCCTGTTTGGGGCGGGCCTTGCTGTCTGCTTACCTAAGATACTGCCCGGGTTAGAGTTCCTGGGAGCCCTGCTTCCTCTGGTTCTGTGTGATTGGGGACAGAGCTGTAGTCCTTGGATCTGCTCAGTTCCTGGGCCCAGACAGGAAGGAACCCAAATTCCATCTTTTAAATCCAACCATCTTTTGTTTAGCTTCACCTCCTTGGGGGGCCTTATGTTAGATATTTTCTTTCTCTATTCCTGCTATCCCTCCCTCTTTTTCTTCTCCACCAAATGTCTTGAGGTCCAGAGGTAAGTCAAGGACTTACTATGTTTGGGGGTTGAGATAAAACAAAGGTTTACCAATTATTCCCTCAGAGAGCTTAAGACTGCTGCCCACAGGGAAGGGAATTGCAAAGTCCTGTGAGAAGCCTGTCATGGTAGCACAGGCCTGCAATTCTAGCACTTGAGAGACAAAGATAGGAAGAGTGAAAGGTCATGGATAGCCTGGGCTGGCCTTGTGAGACTGTCTTAAAGGACCAGTGGATGGGGGAAGTGTAGCTCAGTGGAGAATGATTGACGCCCATGTACAGGGTCATGAGTTTGATTCCCAGCATGGCAGCAAATGCACGAATCAATAAATATATATTAGTAATATATATATATATATATATGTATATATATGTATATATGTATATATATGTATATATGTATATATGTATATATGTATATATGTATATATGTATATATGTATATATGTATATATGTATATATGTATATATGTATATATGTATATATGTATATATGTATATATGTATATGTATATATATATATAAATGTATATATTAGTAAAATTAAAACATCCATAAGAAGCTGCAGAGATAGGAGACACACCTTAGAAATGAAGAGGAGACTGTGGTCCATTGCTATAATGCTTGCCTAGCAAGTGTTTAACACCCAGCTTTTTGTGTGCATGTGGAGGGGGAGTCAAGAGGGCTAGACTCCAATTTCCCCAGCCACTTCCTTTTTCTCCTGGACCCTGAGCCCATGCAGATGCAGCCAGCCTTGTGTCTGTCCATCTGTCATCAAAGTTCATGCCAAGAAACCTAGTCTTACAGTTCCCAGAGCAGATTTGAGTAGGAGTGACCCCACGCTGAGCCAAAGGCCACACTGGTAAGGATAACTGCTCCCAATGTTGCAGAGTAAGAAGTGTGGCCTCGTTACTGAATATGGAGGATACAAGTCAGCCAGTAGCTCAGTGGAAGCTTCAGTCAGGAGGTTTCTTCTCTCTTTCTTCACCATGCTAACTGTAGCCCAGTCTGTGTTGCTGTATGCCCGTTACTACTTTACAGCTTGCAGACATGGAACATACGAGAACTCTGTATGTACTTAACCCTCTAGGGACACCAGAATAAACTCAAGAAATGTAGCTTTTACCTTTAAATCTTGCCTTTAAGTATTTGCCAGTAGCAGATAAGATGAGTTGATTGTGTTAAGAGCTATGATGATTGGCTGCTGATGGAGAAAGATACCACTAAGTCTATTCTTGAGTTTTACAGATTATGATATGCACTAAAGTACATATTTGCCTAAGATGAAATCATTTTAGGACACCCTTGCCAACATGCACCAGACATTGTTTAGCTGTCCAACCTCACTGCCTTCTCTCTTGTTTTGCAGGTAAGACAGAGAGCAAAGATGCCTTTTATTTTGTTGGGATGTTCCGCATCACCAACATTGAGTTTCTTCCCGAGTACCGTCAGAAGGAGTCTAGGGAATTTGTCTCCATGGCAAAGACAGTACAGCAAGTGGTAAGGCTGTGGGTGCAGGAGCAAGAGGGTGGAGGCTCCTCTGGCCTGTGGTTGGGGGTTGGGGGGATGGGTTTCTTCAATGTTCTGGCTCACTGGGTTTAGGAAATAGAAGATAAGGTACAGAAAGAAAGCTGTTGGAAGGAAGCATAAAATTTAGTTTATCTGTGTTTTAAAATATACCTTTCTTCTCTCTATTCAGTCCATTGTCTCTGTAAGATACAACCACATTCAGGTGGCTCTTTCAACTTCTGTTTTCTCCTCTTTGAAATAAAGAACATCATGTGATCTTTAAAATAGCCCCCAGTTCTAAAATTCAAACATACCCATTAATTTTGTGATTTCTACATATTTATTTCAGCATTGCACTGGCCATCTACTTTTAAAAATGTGCTTTTTATTCAAATATAAATACTATAAAATTACTAAAATTTAGAAAAGCATTAAAAGGAAATCATCAGTTTTTCAATGTCATTTCCAGAGACAAAGCTCTGATTCTGGCCTACAATGATGTTAGGATACTGTGATATTGGAATCTTAGCAGTTATTGTTACAGAGTGATATTTTTCTCTTAACATTGACTTTCATGCTTCCTATGCAAGTCAATATTCTTTTAAAAGCAAGTGTTAATAGTCCCAAAGTTAACACATCCCTTTCTTATTAGACATTTAAGCTGTTCTCTAGTTATTTTTTACATTATGCATAATACAAAATCAAAGCTGTCATGAATTATGCACATCTCTGCTCACTCCCACAGATGAGTCTCTAAAAGCATCTAGGAGAAAAGTCTATTCAGGGCTCCTGGCGCAGAGGGACAATGGGAAGGCTTCTGCTAACTTGGACTTCTGCAGCAATGCGGAGGGTTGCCAATGACCTCATTGCAGCAAGAAATGAGGAGGGTCTGAGAGTAACAGCCATGGTCTGGTCGCGTCTTACTGACTGCCAATAGCTAAAACTGGAAATCCTTTATATTGAATGTAGGCTCACCGATTATGCCTTAAACTATGGATACTTGGCAGGCAGGGAGAATCCAATCCAAACCAATGGAGGCCCAGCAGGTTTAGACAGTGTGTGTGTGTGTGTGTGTGTGTGTGTGTGTGTGTGTTGTGTGTTTAATTTACACTTTATAGTCTTTATATTGTTTTCCACAATATTATAGCATTTTTAAGATTTGGGCATTTGGATGGTTGCTTTGGAAAAGAGAACGAGTTTAGCTTTAGGAAAGCTAAGTGAGGACAAAGAAGGTGTGTTGATTCAAAAAGGTTTCCTTTGAGTTTTGGATCAGCTGGTCTGGGGACAGTTGCCCCGACTGTGGGCACCACGCGCCGCCTTGTGGCTAATACTGGAATTTGTCCTTTGGAATAAGCTCTAAAGCCATAGATAAATAAGAGTTTCATTTTTTAACTATGGAGAAAAACTAATATTAGGAATAGAAAGAACAGCAAAGTTAAACTCCATGATAGACTTTAAAGAGAGAAAAATGAGTAAGAGTAACTGACAATTCTAATAACTGCTTCAGAAGTAAGGACTTAATTAAAATCAAGAGACAATATCTGGGTTTGGACTTAGAAGTCTTCTGTCTGAGGCCTGCTTTCCCCTCATTAACTGTTGGGATGTGGCCCTAAGAAAAAGCAAGTTTGAAAGAATTAAGATAATCTCTTTATTTTCAGGTAAACCTTGTTTATACAACATCTGCTTTCTCCAAATTTTATAAGCAGTCTGTGGTTGCAGATGTCAGGTAACGTATGTTCCCTACTTCTGGAATTCTTACCATCCTTGCAACAAACTCCCCAGCTCAGAAATAATTTGTTGGTGAAAAATCCCCCCATTAGCAAACTAATGACCCAACTGTCTGCCTGGCTGTCACACCAAGTCTGTTTTAAATTTACAAAGTCTGCCTTCCTCCACCTAGATGGAATCCCAATTTCAGTCACACTAGGAAAAATGGCCACAAACATGGTCACCATCGTGCATGGATGGTGCAAACAGGAGTAAGGCACAGGCCACTAATTTTCAAAATATGTTCAGTGAAAAACTGGCCACTAGACATTGTTTGAGAAGGAAAAGGGAATCTCATGATAAGATAATTTCTTAGGAAAAATTGTGCTCTGTTTACTACAATCATGACTCCCACCCCTATTATAGCTGCAGAGACTCATAACCCCCAAGAGCACAGCAAAGGTATTGAGAAGCCTTGGAGAGAATCAAATTGATTGTTTACCGTAACTTCCATTTCTAAAGTTATTTACTAAAGAGCACCACCGTTTGTTTGTACCGTAAAGCATGTTGTATTTGAGCAACTAGAAGTATAGACTCTGTGGCCAGCTGGAAAAGAAAATTGGACTCTGTTTCTAGTTTTACTTCATATTAGCTGTGTGATGTTAGTACTAAACTTGTCCTCAATCTTCTCATCGGCAGAAGTGAAATGTTATCGGGTCAATTGGACGGAGCAGATTTAACACTGGGCAGAGACATGTCGAGATATAGAACTGAATTGCTGTTGTTTGAGTGGGTAGTGACTTCTGGTTGGATACCCTTAGGAGAATCTCTATGGAGATGCAGCTGTGCAGTAATACTTCCAGATTTGAACCTAACACAGTGATTAAAACACACATAACATGGTGCTTCCTCTTTCAAATTCTTATAGGAGGTTGAAAGACAACCTATGGAAGGGCGTTAAGTTCATGTAAAGGGTGTGCTCCATGACCTCCAGTCTGTCAGGTTTCCTTCCTGGGAATGTCTGCATTCTATAATGTAGCCTTGAACATTTCTCTTTCTCTCTCTTTTCACTATAGCAGTAACAACAAAGGCGGTCTCCTGGTCCACTTTTGGATTGTGTTTGTCATGCCACATGCCAAGGGCCACATCTTCTGTGAGGAGTGTGTGGCAGCCATCTTGAAGGATTCCATCCAAACCAGTATCATAAACCGCACCTCTGTGGGCAGCTTGCAGGGTCTAGCTGTGGATATGGACTCCGTGGTATTAAATGGTGATTGTTGGGTAATTCTCCTTTTAAGCATTCTTCAACATCATGTCTGATACTCACAGTATCACAATCAACATTGTGGTAGAGACTCTTCCACGGTCCCAGGAGCAGAGGATTAGCTGGGCATCGGAGCGAGGGGAATTGCTGAAGGGAATTCTTTAATGCTATACCCAGTATGATTGAAAAGTAGAATTGTGAACAAATAGATGCAAAATTGTATTTAGTGAAGTATGTCCTTTCATGTGGTTTTTAAGCGGAGGCACCTTCAGACTATGTCACTAAGGAAGAAAGTTCTAGAACAGAAGAATTTTTCTGATGTTTAGCTTATTTTTCTCTTTGTCCTCTTTTCAGACAGAAAGTTGAGTTTGGTCTCTGGAGAAAAGTGGCAAATATTAAAGGCTTTCCTAGGCAAAGTAAAGAGGGAAATGGAAGGTCATGTGAGCTTTCAATGCAGGGAAGGTATTGCCGAGCATGAAAGGATGAGGCGAGCACACAAGGAGGGAAAAGGAGAAGTGGTAGTCATGAATATTTTATTACAATTACATTTTTAATTGTGTGTGTGTGTCTGTGTGTACATACTATGGCACATATGTGTAGGTCAACTTGTGGGAGCTGATAGTCTCCCATCCTGTAAGTATCAAGTTCAGGTTACCAGGATTGCCATCAAGAGCCTTCATCCACTAAGCCACTTTGGTGGCTCCTGGTCATTGTTTAGTAAGCCTTTGGAGGTTAAGGTAGGGTCAAGGGGACACAGACTTCTGTGTGTGAAAACAAGCCCACGCATGTGAAAATCAAACTCCATCTTCTATGGCTTTTACACATTTGTGTTTTGTGTGGAAAATACGGCCGCCATAAAGGTTGTGTTATACACCTGCATCAAGTGCAAGGAATGGGCCAGGTGCCTGCCTTTGCCTTGAAAAGTCTAGTGTTGTTTCTGGAAGATCATGTTGCAGTAGCTTGTAGCAGGACACACATATGGCCTAAGAATTAAGATGTGTATTTGGACAGGGAGAAAATAGCTAACCACACGTTATTATCTTTTTTACCTCATTGAACTAAGGAAAGAAATATGTAAAGGTACTGCATTGTGGTCACCTTTTATGTATGTATGTATGTATGTATGTATGTATGTATGTATGTATGTATTTTTAACTTTGTGGTGAGTTAGAAGCTGCTCAGAGGTTTTCTACTATCACACAAAAGTCCAACCTTTGCAATCTGCCTCCCCAGCCCTCTTCTCTAAGGCCTTCCCTACACCAATGCTCCCATACAGGCCGTGCCTTAGCCCCGTGGAAATATGACCTCACCATTTGTCTTGACAGTGCCACATTGTATTACTCAAATCATTCTGCAGCTATCTCTGTTGATATAAATTTTACATGTATAAGTACCAGTTATGCACACAGAAATATACTTGATATCACACAGATAAACTAGATATACAGTAGGTGGCTGGTATTTGGTTTGAACAAATGAAAAAAAAAATCTCAAGTAGAAAATTTCATACTATATTTACTATCTCAGTCATAGGACTAATTACTATTATTTATATAGTTGTTTTCTTACCCTTGGATTGTTTAAAATTTGTAACTATGAGTTCAAGGAAGCAAATAAAATATAGTACACTAATTTCTCATAGATGCAATGCTCTCATCTTCTGGCTGTCCTGTTTAGCTTTAAACATCTAGATAACTCTGCTAGTCCCTGGACCCATTACATATCTGATAAGTGAAATACAACCTATATCAGATGTGTTTGATGGTTTTAAAGAAGGAATGAGAACATTTTTTTTCCTAAACAATGAACTTCTGAAACTAACAATCCTTTTTTATAATGTTTCGATGCAGCTGGGCTCCGGTCAGATTACTCTTCAGCCATTGGATCTGGTAAATTCATGACTTTCTTCTTTACCCCTCACTAGTGAATATATACATATATGTATACATATCTGCATATGTAAATGTAAACATATATGTGTATGTATATAATATATATACATATATGTGTGTATATGTATAGATATGTGTATATGCATGTATATGTATATGCAGTATATACATAATATATTTCATATGTGTGTGTGCTACACTTAGCTTTTTCTAGTGATATGATCATTAATGTTTTTTTAGTTGTGAATGACAACAGTGTAAGTGGCTTTAGCACAAAAGAAACCTGATTGGCTTGTGTATTAAATACTAGAGACAGATATGAACCGTGTTGGCTTCAGGCATGCTTGGAACCAAGTTTTAAAATGAGATGCTAAAGGGACCCTAAATCTTCTGCCTTTTTATTCCAAGGCTTTGCTCTCAAGCACAGCTTCCATTGTGGTAGCAAATCAATGTTTCAGCTTGATCATTTCCTCAGTCATAGTGGAAAACTCCTGCACTTAGACTTCATGCAAGTTCTTCTAGACCTTCTGAACTGAATCCCATGATGCAGACTGGGTATTGTACCCAATCCTAAACCAACTTCTTTGACTATTTGACCAGTCTGGCGATGTGTTCGATTATTGAATCAGAGGTAAATTTAACCCCAACTAAACTATGGGCTAAGTACAGGCAGTTTCTCAAAGTAATAGGTTCTGTCACCAAAAGAGAGGAGCAGAGTTTAGATTGGCAAGGAAAACAGATGTTCTCCATATGACGGCTTTCACTCACTACTCTTCTATAGAGGTTTCTAAAAAAGTCATGCCTTGAGAGGAAGGGAAGGGGGAGGGGAGGGAGAGGAGGAAAGGCAGAGAAAGAGGAGGAGAGACTAAGGAAGGTTTTCTGTCTACAGACAACGGCTGCTCCCATTACTTCTATGCAGATCATGTGACCCTCCGCTACCCTCTGGAGATTTCCCGCAACCTCGGGACAGCTAATGTGTCACTTCAAGCTGGTGGCCATAGTGGGTTATCTGATTCGTCTCTCAATTGAGTCCATACAATTGGAAGCTGACAACTGTATCACGGACTCCTTGACTGTTTACGACTCCCTCTTGCCAATCCGGAGTGCCATTCTGTACAGGCAAGATGAAGGCTCTCTAGTTGTTGGAGAAAAGGGTTTTCATACTCTTTATATACAATTTCTTTGCCTACAACAACTAAGTATATTCACTGTGACAATGACTGATTCTGATACCCCTGACACTTTAATTAATACCTTCTAAGGATCTGTATGGTTTTATGTTTGTTGTTCATTTGTAGTAACAAGACTCTCAAAGTTCAAATAGCAAAGACTTTAGGCAATATATACAATATATATCATATGTTTTGTGTAATTTGACTTTCACTATGAATTGAGTAACACCCATTATATCAGTAGAGCATGAGAATAAATACCCTATGATGATTAGGTCACATTAAACAATTAAAAATCTCTTTAATTACAAAGATAGCATGTGCTCATTATAGAGCAAAACAAGGTCAGATGAAGTATTAGCAATTACTTTACAAGTTCATTCTCCAGCAAATTTCTGTTAATTTTTTTAAAAAATCTATTTATTCATATACTTATTAAATACACAAATACTTATCTGTATCTTAATTTTAAAATTTAATAGTAAATTTCTATTTACGGGTGCTTAATGTCCAACAGACTAATGATGGCAATTAAGCTTTATTTAGGCACTGTATTAAAAGGGTATGTAAATTATCTTATTTTTAGCAATCTTTATACATATCACAGTGCTTTAGATATTGCATATTTATATTTTGGTGAGTAACATACATGTTAATAGTCCAAACACAACATATACAATGAAGAGAAAGTTCCCTCATGTCTCCCTCAGTAATAGTTAGCTTCTTCTCATCCTTCCAGATACTTGGTGCTATTATCTCATTTTGATCTTTACTGGAGAACAATGGGGCAAACATCAGCACAAGCATTACCATTTCATGGAAAGAACACTGGAGCTTACATAGATTTAACTGCTTGATTGTCTAACATCTTCATCCAGCTAATCCATCGAGCTAAGCTATTGTATATCATTATATATCTCAAGGGGAGTCCAAGGATGGACATCTGAGAAAATCATAGTAGCATTACTAGACAGATGCATCTACTTCTCTCCCAGTTCTATTCCATCTGTCGAGTGCTACATTTACTCGTTGATGAAGGTCTGACCAACAGAGACTAACACAGAACTCAGTGCTGGCTCTAGAGATCTGTGGGATGCTGTAGTATGGAGGCCAGTTCATGAACTAAGCAGTTATCCATGTGTTGTTATCTGGTTTGCAGAATCTGTGAACCCACAAGAACACTAATGTCCTTCGTTTCTACAAACAACCTCATGTTGGTGACACTGAAGTCTCCTTATGTACGGAGGCTGGCAGGGATCCGGGCATATTTTGAAGTCATTCCAGAACAAAGTAAGTCTTCTCCAACTTAAGCAAGTTATTTGTAATCCTCATTGAGAGTCTGTGATCTTTCTGTCCCGGAACTGGATTGTAACAGGAGTTGTGGCAGTCAAGGGTGTTGTACTAGTCAAGGACCCTGACTCCCAAGAGAGGCAGCGCAGTGAATCCTGTAAAGAACTGCTAGTGTAAAGATGTTCATTAGGTAACTCAAAGGGTCAAAGGAGAATTGAAATTGAAATTGCACTTAGAAGAGCAAGAAGAAGATTGTAACTAATGTGATTAAGTGCTTGGAAGAAGAGATCTGTGGCTGAAGCTCTGGCCT
>NC_047669.1:31720735-31750389 GCF_011762505.2 Arvicanthis niloticus | reverse complement strand
TCAGAAATACAAGCCTTTTTTGCTTTCAGTCCTAGTTTTTAATTAAAGGTAATTTTTGTAGATTAAAATTTTAAGTCAATAATTTGACTACTCGGACCTAAACCTATATATATATATATATATATACTTATTTTTTGAGAAAAATATTTACTTATGGAAGATAAAATCCTATTTTGTCCCTTGAGTGATGGGATTGAAGTCACCAAAAGGCACAGGTGTTTTTGTTAGAGAAGAGGGCTTACTACCAAGGAATAAACAGAACCACATTTTGGGTACTAGAAATTTGAAGAATAGAATAATTTATGGCTTTTAAATGTACCACTTTGCCATGCAACAACTATCTTGTGAACACCCTTCAGTCCAGTGTCTTCTTGTCTCTTACCTTTTTCTGATGAGCACAGAAAACTTTCCAATGTCCACTTAAGAAGTGAATTCTATCCCTTCTCTTCAAAAGAACCACACCCTCACATTCTGGATCAGTGTGCAACATAAGTTTTCTTCCTCTGTCAAGACATGTTTTTGTTTCTTTCGGACTGTTTCTGACTGACGATACTAGCAGAAACATCTAAAAGAAAAGAGCCAATTTGGTGGTTCTTTTAAGCACATGCAAGATATTCAGGGAGACAGTGGTTCTCCAGAAACTGAAACCCTGGGAGTGAAAATTACCACTCTACGTACACCAGCCTAATCCTGAGCCATTATTTTACTAGGAATTTATTTGCCTCAAATACCTTGTCACCATTTTAAATTAGTTTTTCTTTTGTACCAAAAATATAATCCCTAATCAGAGGTCCTTATTTTTCACCTTCTATACACTTTCAACAGTGTGCTTAAATTAAAACTTTTTTCTTTTTTCCCTTTACAGGGTCCTGCAGTATTATGGCAGAAGATAGCCACATGCAGAAGCAGCTGGATTCCAAAATGGTAGCTTAGAGGAAGGATTTGCTGCAACGTTCCCTGGAGAACGAGCCCCAAAACTGATGTAGAGCCTAAGCCCGAGGAAATATTCATCAAGTCTGAAGTTTAAAGAAGCCAATGGGATTATTCTGGCTCATATTTAACCCTTTCCAACCCTTGTCTACCAAGAGAAGCCTTCTCCTTTGGGTACCAGCGTCCGGAGCAGTCCCTCCTTGGCCAAAATCCAGGGAAGCAAACAGTTCTGTGATGGAGTTGATAAAAATATTTCCATGAAACTCCTATTTCTTTCCTCAGCTCTACATCCTCTCTTGGCGGCTATCCGCTATGGAAAGCAGATTTGGATATTATAGCGGTGCGAGACAGTGAGAGGTCCTCCCAGGCCTCCTCAGAGAAGCCTCCCTATTCCAATACAGCTCTAGGAATAAATCACACGACAGCGTCTACTTTCTAGGGGGGCTGGAAGGAAGAAAAAGCCTCTGGCTCGCTCCTGACCATGTGGAATGGAAATTCCTTGAGTGGCACGGGCTCCGCACCCATCAGCAGGTCTGGGGCAAGCGAGCATGCCTTCAAGCCCAAAGCAAGCCAGGAAGATGAACCTTCAGGACAACATGACGCTTCAGCCCAGGTTAAGCAGGCACAAGGAGCCAGCCTCTGAAAACGTCAGTGTGAGAACAAGGAAATACTCAGGGAGCAGTCTGAGTAACATGGGTGCCTACAGCCGATCTCTTCCCAGGTTGTATAAAGCCACAGACAACCAGATGTCCCCTCTCAGCCTGCCGCCAAGAAATTCCCTGGGCAATTCCAGACGAAGTCAATTAGGAGAAAAGGAGCTACCTCATAGTCTAGTGGATAATGACAATTACCTTAACTTTTCTTCTCTAAGCTCAGGGGCTTCACCCTATAAAGCCTGCCTGTCAGAGGGAAATCCTTACGTAAGCTCCGCCCTCAGTGTCCCTGCCAGCCCTCGAGTGGCTCGGAAGATGCTCCTGGCCTCCACCTCCTCTGATTGACTTTGATAGGGCTTCATACTCAGGGACCAGCCCAAGTCATTCCTTCATTTCTGGAGAGCCAGACCGAGTGCTTTTGGCCAGGAGGAACTTCTCTTGTGGATCAATGGAGCTTGATGACTCTGATCTGGAAAGCCTAAGACAGTCGTCAGAAACTCCACAGCCAGTCCTTCGAGAACGGAAAAGTAGCATCAGCTCCATCTCAGGACGCGACGACCTGATGGACTATCACCGACGACAGAGGGAGGAGAGACTCAGGGAGCAGGAGAATGGAGCGACTGGTAATCTCACTCTTTTGACTCCACTTTTCCCCTGACTTGCATTCAAAGGGCTGGCGACAGACACCAGGGGTCCATTCCATGTAGAAGAATGGAATTTCCGCGTGGACCAGCCGCAGTACCTTCCATTTCTTGTTCTTTGTCCCGTATAACTCTTTCTAGTCTTTTTTTTTTTTTTCAGACACCTTTGGGCATTTTGAAATTTCCAAAGCTCACCAGGGCCAGAACTTGTGTTTATTTAGTTGTTCTGCAGAGTTCTAGAAATCACTCATCCTTTCATTTTTTTTCTTCTCTTCTCTCCTTTACCATTATTTTTTCTCTTTCTTTCATGTGCTGGGGATTGCACCCAAGGACTTGCAAACCACTAGAAATTCTGGGAAAAGCTAATGTCTAGTTGTGAATTTTGCTGAATTTCTTCTATCTCATAAGCTTTCTTTTAGGAACAGGAGGGGGATGATGGTGTTATTTATATCATTAAGTTCACTGGTATATACTTAAGACAGGCAGTTGGTGAGATAATAAGACAGGAATTTGTCAGTACAGCAAGTCATCTGGAAAGTGAAGAGTTGGCTCAGTCTCTATGGAGCTCAGTTTTCCCCCATGCTGTTCACATAACGCCAAACTCCTATCAGCCCATGCTCTGACGTCATACAGCACCACCAAACTACGACACAATTACACTGAGCATTTTCCAGTCTAAAACGAGTTTCTGCTTAATGTGAAAAACTAATTGGAAGTAAAAGGACAGTAATGAAAGAATAAATTCCTCAAAAGCCCCGTTGATGAAGGAAAACATTCAAGGGCTATTTTCCACTCCCTTTTTAGTGTGTTTTTATTTCAGAACGAGTACATGTCAGGGATTGTTTTGCTTCACTAGTGATTAATGACCTCCTTAATGAGAAAAGCTATAGGGTGGCAAAGCTGCTTTACAAAAGTGTAAAGAATTATCAGAGGTACTTTAATTGCTCAAAAAAAAAAGTATGTTGGAATAAGATTTCTCAATCATGTGGAAAAATTGATGGGTGCCTATAGTACAATAAAATTTGTATTATATGGACAGAAACCATCTACACTATGCAACATCTGTCTGACAGCTCAGAAGAAGAATCACGTATTGCTCAAGGTTTTGATGAGTTTATCCCCTTCCTTACTAAGAGTAGTGGATGAAAACATGTATTATACCCCTAGGTAATTAAATATCCATTGTGTATATCAGTTTAGTCAGCAGTATAGCAGGACATTCCCTTTGTTTGCTATAAATTATCATTCATGATTATAAAAAAAAGTTGTGTCTAGGCTTGATCCATTGACATAAATTCAGAAGGTGATTCAGTTAGCAAAACAGACATCTTATCTCTGGACACTAAACGGTTTCTACACCGTGCTAAGCAACTAATGAAGTCAGATAATTTAACTTTGATAATATATTAGAAAACCTAGAAGAGCCTTTCCTGTGGGTTCTCTCATTCTAGAGATCTTGCTTTAGTTTACACAATGGGTGTTGTATCACAAGGATGGAAAACCAGTCAGGAACCTCATATGCTTTGAGTTTCAATCTTTTTAGCATGCGGAAGTGTTGGTGGATTTCTCTGTCCTCCAAATTCTCCAAATCTAAGACTCCTGACAGTCCCAGTAGTGGAATTTCCTTGTTGTTTGCAAAGGCTGGGACACTATGAACCATGAGCAAGATCAACCTCTTGGGAAGCCTTGATGATATTGTTAGAAATATACTTTTAATCCCTTTCCTTAATAATGGCTCGTCATATTGTATGAAATTAGGCTTATCTTATCACAGTGGTCATGTTGAATGATCATTCTGTTACTTTTACACAATACCCAATGTAAGACAGCTTATAGAAGAGGCAAGGTCATCTTGGCTTGCAGTTTGTACTCAGTTGCCCCATTGTTTCTGAGCAGTGCATCATGGCAGGGAACATATGGTAGAGCAAAAGCTGTCCATCTCCTGGCCATGATGTGATGGAAAGGGGAAGATCCAGGGTCCCACAATCCTCTTTAAGGATAAACACCCAACAACTAGACATTCTCATACTAGCTGGTAGTTCTGAATGTCCACCAGTCCCAGTATCTTTAAACTCATGGGACAATGGAATGCTTAAGTCGATTTCGTTGTATACTAAAAGAAAAAAAATATATTAGCTCATTCAAAAATAGTAAAATTTGTCTTTTAAATATCCCCATTAGCATTAAGTTAATTAATTTTATATGGTACTAAATCTCTGCTCCAAAGACACTCTTTTTGTTTCCCTTTGTGAACATAAGCTGAAATTTTTTTCAAAATTGGTCTCATTCCAGTGCAGACACCTAAAATTGGAGTTTTATATCAACAGTATGCTTGTCATTCTTTATATTTAAAAAAAACTACTTTATGAGTAAATCATAAAAGTGTTTCAACTTTGGGCTGGGGAAATGTCTCAGTGAGTAAAAGACCCTGTTCTGTAAGCATGAGAAAATAAGTTCAAATCTCCACACCCATGTAAAAAGCTAGACATATCTTTGTATGCAGTAACCCCCAGCATTGGGAGACATAGACAGGTATTTGAGAATTCCCTGGCCACTCTGATGAAATGGTGAGCTTCCAGTTCAATGAGAGATGTTATTTCAAGTCAATAAGGCAGAAGACCACTGAAAAAGATTCTCTGGCTTCCCATTTACTCATTTTAATGGTACCACTTATATTGTACACACATATCAGGTGTTTTGATTGAGACTGAAGACTAAACTGTCAGAAGTTGACTTTGTTTTCTTGGATTATGAGGAATGTTGGATTTATTTAAATTCTCTTAAATCTCTATAAACTAGTCTAAAGAGCAGGCCCCTGGACTCTAATATACTGTTGTCCTTGAGAGACAGAAAAATATTTCCCCTGTTCACAATGATTTTTTTTCTCAAGGACTTAGCATGAATTCTATTTCTTCAGCTATGGGCCCCAAGACTGAGAAACACAGCAATGCATTTCCTTTAAGGCCCAATGTTCTTTTCTGAGACACAAAAAAATCCATTCCTCATTGGATACAAACAAACCTACAAATAATAACTACAAAGACACACTCTGTTATCACTCAGTTGTCCAACTCTGGATTTCAGTCTTACCAACAGTAAGCCAATGAGCAGAGTAAAAACCAGAAGCATGGACTCTGCCACCACCGATGGGGACAGCTAGCAGCTGTGCACAATCCTAGCTGGTCACCTACCAAATTTATTTCAAAATCAGAAACAAAAGCAATAATCAAAAACCAGAGAAAGAAACACTGCACTGACAGTGAAGGCAATAGCTTACTGACATTTTTAATTTATTCCAGAAGCCAAGGAATGATGGCCTGGCCTGCCAACTGGTCCAATGAACTTCATGGGCATTGAGGGTCAGTCACTCCCAGAGTGAGTCTACATGGACATTGTAGTTTCAAAGGTCAAACACACTCTTATATGAATGTAGACTGGGCAGATACTAAAGAATTATTTAACTCATTTATGTGGAAACCATGCATCAGAATTCAGGGTCACAATCATAATATCTAGTATTTTTAACTTGGTTGTGTTTTATTTTAAAGCGTGTTCAATTTTTGGTATTAAAATATTAGTTATAAATATAAATATAAATATAAATATATCAGTTATAAATCTCTAAGGGCCTACTAGTAAAATGTAATCACTCAGAGTCTATATTAAGTAGCCGACTGCCATGGTATTTGAGGGTTTGATTTAACATTTTTCTTTGTCTTTGTTATTCTTAGCTGTCAATTCATTTTTGGTCATCCTTTTCTATACCTCCCCTCCTCTGCTATGTGACCTTTTAGAAACCAGGTATCAGGCTTTGGTTAAGCTGTTTTGACTCATGAGTATGTGAGGTCTTGGGATAGTGCTGTTCCAACCATGTGTGTGTGTGTGTGTGAGTGTGTGGAGCTTGAAACAACCATTTAGGCTGGCTAATAGGCACTCCAATTTTCTCATTCTGAGCTGTGCTCCAAGGATGCTAACTGATTAATAAGATATTCTACAAGCTAGAGAAATCATTATAAAGTAAATAGGTTTCATCCATTCGATGCCTGCATATTTCCCAGTAATCCAGATGTAGTAATAGTTCCCTTATAGTCCAGGTATTTTTTTTTTATTGGATGTTTGTATTTATTTACATTTCAAATGTTATCCCCTTTCCTGGTTTCCCCCTCCCTGGAAACCCCTTATCCCATCTCCTCTCCCTCTGCTTCTATAAAGGTGTTTATCCCACCCACCCACCCACCTACTCACTCCTGCCTCCTCACCCTGGCAATCCTTGTGGATGCCAAGAAGTGCATGCTGACAGGAGCCTGATACAGTTTTTCCTCCTGAAAGGCTCTTCCAGAGCCTGACAAATACAGAGGTGGATGTTCTCAGCCAACCATTAGACTGAGCACAGGGGTCCCCAGTGGAGAAGTTACAGAAAGGACTGAAGGAGCTGAAGGGGTTTGCAACTCCATAGGAAGAACAACAATATCAGCCAACCAGCCTCACACTCCCTCCCCCCAGAGCTTTCAGGGACTAAACCACCAACCAGAGGACACATGGAGGGACCTGTGGCTCCAGCCGCATATGTAGCAGTGATAGCCTTGTCAGGCATCAATGAGAGGAGAGACCCTTTGGTCTAGGTATTTTAAAAAGAGGAAAATAAAACATTTAAACTTTGTCTCAAGTGACTTACTTGGCAACACTGCCAAAAGCATCTGCATTCTATTGTGGAGAACCAGTGGATTCCACAAATTGCACTGTGGCAATGCAGTATTTTCCTTTGGGCTGATGGTAGTCATTTGCAAAGCCTTGGCAAACAAGATTGTTGCGGTTTAGAACTGCATAGGGCCACATTTGATGCTTAGGTCCTAAACATATTGTAATACAATGCCTTCTCTCACGAAGCACAGCATGAAATCAGCTTTTTTAGAATTTTTTTTTAACATATTCTATGAGACTCCTTGAGGCTAACGTTAGTTGTTTGGAATCTACATATTAGTATTTCCATAGTAGTTATGTGACATGTCTAAATCAGCAGTTCCTTGATATTTAGAAGGCATTTTATGATTATAGTGCCTCTTAAACCACTTTACAATGAAAGAATTTTAATTTATAAGTGGCTAGGACAGTGTTTGTCTTGTGCACTACTGGAGATTGATTGCACAGTCTGATAACTGATACATGCATTGTATACTTTTTGTTTTTTGGAGGGTTTTGATTGTTTTTGTTTGTTTGTTTGTTTGTTTTGTTTGTTTGTTTGGTTTGGTTTTATTTTTGTAGGGAGTAAAGGTTTTTTTTTCTGTCCAATTTTGACAGCCATTCCAGTTATCCTCATTCTGTAGCTGTTGGTTGCACCCTTGGTCACTAGACAATGAGTGTTCTGTTCCTCTTTCAATTGGGAAAAAAAAAAGAGTTATTTTTTTCTTATTTTGAAAATCTTGTGGTATTCCACAATATAATTCTTGGAAGAATAGGGTTTACAGTGTGTGTATGTGTGTATGTGTGTGTGTGTGTGTGTGTGTGTGTTTGTGTCTGCCTGCCTATCTATCTATCTATCTATCTATCTATCTATCTATCTACCTATCTATCTATCATATATATATGCACATTATATAATTTTATACACTTATTTATTTTTATATTAGTATATATGACTGAAGGCTACATAGTTCCATCATGGACATCTGCATTCTGCTGAGCCAGAGAACTGGTAGCTTCTCAATTCACAGAGCTGGAAACGTCAGAACAAGGGAGACGAATGATGATCTCCAGTCTGAGTGAGGGTGAGGGCCTGGAGACTCTCCTGTAAAGTTGTCTGGTGTGAGCTCCTGTTGAAAGGCTGAAGAAGCTGCTATCTGATATCTGCAGGTGATGACAACAGCCATAGATGCTCTTGCCCAGAAAGAGCAGAGCTTAATTGACTAGCTTCTTCCTTCTTTAGCTTTTGTCCCACTGGGGGCCCCAGCCTTTTAGAAGGTGCCATCAATATTCCTAGGGAAAATTAACCCTGCGGTTGTCCTACATGCCAGTCATCTCCAGAAAAGCCCACGGAGGCACAGCCAAACATGTTGCTAATCTAGATGTCTATCATTTCAGACAGGTTGACAATCAAAATGAAAGATTGTGAATTATTTTCTTGTTATCATTTATTTTGTTCTGTTGTGTTGGTGGGTTTTTTTTATCATTGTTGCTTGTTGGTGAGTTTTTGTGGTTTTGTTTGTTTGTTTGAATAAGGATTGGTGCTTTCCAGAGTCTTATGAGAACCAAGGCTATGGGTCCCAGTGAGATTCAGAATCTTGTTTATGGACTGTTGAACAGACCATAAATCTAATGTTTCCAAAAGGGAATTACAGTGTAAATCAACATATATAAGAAATATTTGTATTTTTTGTCATTTATTTGCCTGTTTTCCAATCTCCAAATGCAGATCATATTTTAAAGATTAAAGAGTATGTGGTTAATATTATTCATTTTTTCCATTAACACAAAGTTGTGTAGGAATCCAAAACTGGTGAGCATGGGGTGACCAAAGACATATCATCTGTCGATGTGTTGTGCGTCTCTTTTTGTTCCTGTTTTTTTTTGTGTGTGTGTGTCCTTGTCACTCCAGTTCCTAAAAAACAGGTTAAAGCATCTAAGATCTTGGTGCTAGAGCTGTGGTGAATTAAGAATTAAATTTGGCAACATTTCTTGGTTGGATAGGAAAAGGTATAACACTCAATGCTAAGAGAATAGTAATTTTTGCTTAATTGTAGTATTAAGCTTTTAAAAATCTTACCAAGAGGGTCGTTGAAATGTAAAAGTAAGCTTAAGTATGAAAGATGATTCATTTGTTTTGCCCTTCCAGTCCCCTCCCTACCCCCACTCCCCAAACATCTCCTTCCTCTTGCTACATCCTGACTATACTTTTAGTATTTAAAAATGTTTGTACTGCTGGGAAGTGAGCCAGGAGTTGGTCTCTGAAACAAATAAACTCAGTGGCCCAGGTTCATTTTAAAGATGACTGCCTGTTTATATTCTGAGTTAGAATAGTGATTAGTTGATTTGCTCTTAAGGTTCAGACTGAGTGTTGAATTATTTCCATGGAACCTTTTCTCAGCTTCTGCATTTGAAGTAGCCAGTGATTACCCCCCTTTCATTCCTTCATGTACTTTCATGGACTGATAGATCCAGCTTAGAAATATAATATGAAACATAAATAATAGCCAAATAGTCCTTCTAAACTTTCTTACATTAAGGAAAGCTTTTTAAAAAGCAGATGAACAAGGAAATGGGGCTGCTTGGCAGGAATATGACATTGGCCAAGGACAAGGAAGTAGGCTTCAGGCAGAAATCTGACATTAGGCTAGAACAAAGAAGTAATTTCAGGCAGGAATCTAAATATTAAGCTAGAACAAAGGAAGGAATTTTAGACAAGAATCTAAATTTTTGGCTAGAACAAGGACGCAGGCTTCAGACATGAAAATAACTTTGGGCTAGGACAGGGAAGTTGGATCAGATATTTTGGTCATCCTGATAAGTCCTTAGAAACAGTGATCATAGGAGTGTTCGTGGAACTTTGTTTTTTGCCTTGCTTGTTCTTTGACTATGTTTATTGTCTTGTTTGTTCCTTGACTATTTGCATCTATTTTATTGCTAGTTCCTCAACCTAGAACTGACCTTAATACTTGCATGTAATTAAAATGGTATAAAAGCAAAAAGGAGGAGAGGGGATGGCATAGGGGGTTCTAGGGAGGGGAAATGGGGAAAGGGGATGACATTTGAAATGTAAATAAATAAAATATCCAATAAAGAAAAGAAGAAAAAAAAAGAAAAAAAGAAAGCAGATGGAATTAAGTACATAGCATTGGGCAAAACAGAATTAGGTTGACAGTTCTATCTCTACCCAAATAAGCCATGCTTCTAAGTAAACAGCCTTCCTCAGTCTGTAAAATAATTCTATAACCACTGGGTAATATATAGAATATTATCTATCATCAGATCACCTTGGCTCATTGGAGAACAAAGTAAGAGCTTTCTCTCTTCATCTTTCAAATAAACTTTTGGCATATATGTAGGCATTCATTAAATATTGAAGGAATCAATCATTAACAAGTTAGGCTTGCCAGTTATCCTCTGAGAACTGAAAGGAAGAAAGAATTGTCATGTCTTTGCCCTCTTCCTCTCCTGTTCAAGACAGATGGGCAAGAAAAGAGTATGGAGGGAAGGTTAGCAACTAGCAATAATTTAGGAACTGTACATGAGGGCATCGAGTAGCTAAAGACTATATAATCTGTAATACAATAGGGTGTGGGAATGACCTTTCAAAGCAGGCTCCTCTACAACTGAGAGCAAACCCTAGGCTCTTATTACAGTGGCAATACAAGCTATTGCCTCTTGATGGTGCCATGCATTTAGAAAATGCTTCTCAGACTTGAGTGCTGTGGATTCTGAACCATCAAAGCTTTTTCACTCTCAGGCTGCATGCTGAAATACAGAAGGCTGCTTCAACTAAAAAGAGCTCTGAATGCTATTCTGGACGTTATTGAAAGAAACCCCACTCTTTCCAAATGATAAGTCAATACATGAACACTTGCTTTTTGCGTTAAACAAACAAACAAACTCATGAAACAAATTCATGTGTGTAAAAACTAGAAGAAAATCGACATTATATTGACACCAAGAGTCCACAAGCACTTGGAGGGATCTGTTGACTTTCCATTGAGTGTGACCCCTATATTCATTGGCAAGTTACTTAATGCATCTAAATTAGAAACTTTTAATGGATCTGCTTTTGTAAAAATTTATTCTCATAAAAGAATAGGTTTCAGTGACTTTGGGTTAATGTTGTAATTGTTACTATTTCCAGATTCTAGAAAAGGCTCCTGGGAAGCTTTGGAACGAGCAATGTTTCTAACATTTTGAGATGAATATTTCACGAAGCATAGAAACCTACAAGTACCATCAGAGAAACATATTCATCACTTTCTTCTTGGGAATTGGCCTTGTTCTCTTGCTGGGATAAAGACCATGACCAAAAGCAACTTGGGGAGGAAAAGGTTTATTTGGCTTACACTTTTACATCATAGCCTATCATCATCAGGGCTGGAATGCAAGCAGGAACCTGAAGGCAGAAACTGAAGCCAGAGGCCATGGAGAAACACTATTATCTTGCTCTTTATATTATAGCGTCTATAGCTTGCTCAGCTTGCTTTCTTATACAACTGAAAACTAATTCGTGAGGGATGGCACTGCCCACAGTGGGCTGGACACTTCAGTATCAATCATCAATCAGGAAAATGTCCTACAGTGTTGCCCACACCCCAGTCTGATGGGGACATTTTCTCAACCGAGCTTCCTTTCCCTCAGATGACTACAGCTTATGACAAGTCAGCAAAAGTCTAACCAACTTAGGAATCTTTTATTTCAGTCATTGTGCTGTGAGCGTCCAGATCCATTAGAAGGGATCTGATTTAAAATATTTTTTTTAAATCTACTTTCAGATAATTTTAGGTTCACATGCAAGTATGACAATTTCTAAAATTAGAAATTTTAGAATACACAGCTCCAGTGTACCGTTTACACTTTCCTTCAAAGTATTGTGTAATAGCATAGGACAGTTGGGCATTCAGACAGGGAAGGCATGCCAGCAGGGTCTGCCATGTTGGCCCTTTGTTAGCCACACCCATTTTTCCTCTCATACTCTCTAGTAATCACAAATCTGTTCTTTACTGAATAATGTTGTTGTTTTTATATAGCTGTACGGTCTATAACCTATATGGTTTTTTTTTTTTCCACCTAGCCCTGTTCTCTGGAGACTGAATCATGGATTTTTACATCATCTCTCCTCTGTGCTCTAAAATCAGTGCATGAGGCAAAGAGAATCCCAGACTCATACTTAGGGGTGTTTTGTTGTTGTTGCTGTTGTTTTGTTTTAGACAAGGTCTCATTATTCAGCCCTTGCTGGCCTGGAATTTGTATGAGGTATCACGCTGGCCTCAACTCATACCTCCTTCTGCTTTCTAAGTGTTGGGATTAAAGGCATACACCAGCACACCAAACTCTATTGCTTTTTCTTTTTCTTTTCAGATAGGGTTTTCTGGCTAGCTAGCCCAGGCTGGCTTCCAACTGTTATGTAGCTGAAGATAACCTTAACCTTCTGATCTTCCTGTCTCTACTTTGCCCATGCTGAGACATTTTGGGTGTCATTGCCTTGCCTAACTTAGGCAGGGCTTGAGATCGTGCTGCCCTCTGTGCATCCTAGGCAAGCACTGTGACGACCGAGCTGCATCCCTGCCTCATTTCTGTCTTTCCAAAACAAAACTTTAATTAAGAATTTTAATTACATTTTTATTTGCTCATTTTTCGGATATGTGTGTGTGTGTGTGTGTGTGTGTGAGAGAGAGAGAGAGAGAGAGAGAGAGAGAGAGAGAGTGTGTGTGTGTGTGTGTGTGTGTGTGTATTCTTGCACTTGTGTCACATCGTGTCTGTGGATGCAGAGTACAACTTAGAGGTTCTCCTCTTCCACCATGTGGGGCCTGGACATTGAACCCAGGTTTTCAGACTTGCGATCAGGTGCCATCTTACTAGCTATATTTTTGTCTCCCCCCCCCCACCAACCCGACCCCATTTCCTACATTCCCACCTAATCTGACTTCATCTGTCCTCTTTTCGGGAATCTATTCATCTTACATAAAATATGCAGAAGTTATGAAGAATAGGGAAAAGTATGTCTCCTTCATGTTCCCAAGAGTTGAATAATGAGATTAGCTTCATGGTATTTAGAGCAGCTCCATACTTGGCTCAGAGACAGTCCATTTGACACTAGGGGAAGATACTTGTGCAGTATGGTATATCCTATTGAAATAATTTTGTTTTGGATAAGTTGATGTTTCTCATTCAAAATTGCTAAAACCATATCCTTGCTCTGGGATTGTCATTCGGATTTTGAGGAAAGGTAGAATTTATAGAAAACGCCAAGTTGGCTTAAAAGCGCCATGTTTTTTTTTAATATTATATTTATTGCTCTCTTTGATTATAGAATACAGCAGATGATGCAGATGGGGTCTAAACTGTTCCAGTCAGGCTATGGTTTCACCAACTGTCCTAGGAAAAAGGAAAATGCTGTCACATTCCTACCATTCCTCAATGAAGATGCATTTCCTGCATAAGATGCATAAGATTTTGTGAGGTGTCTTTAAATTCTAACATAAATTTTCATGTTTTATGGTTCAAAACTAACCACATAACAATGATTTACTTGGTGACAATCTACTCTCTCTTTTTGCTTGTAGTTTCCCTGTACTTTTCTCTATCATCTTCATGCATGAAGAATTTTAGAAGAGGGTGAAAAACGTTTTTTTTTTTAGTTATTTTTGGTTTATGTATGTAAACGTGGTGCCGGCATGTATGTGTGTGTATCACATGCATGCACGGGACCTGTAGAAGCCAGAAAAACAGAGCACTGGATCCCTTGAATATGGAGTTACAGACGAATGTGGGTAAAGACAACTGAGCCCAGTTCCTCTAGTGAGAGCTGCCTGTGACTGCTGTGTCATCTCTCCAGTCCCAAGAATAGAGCTGTAAAATGGAAAGATGTGACGATCTTGGTGCCACCTACAAACTGATTTTCACTGAATCGAGTAAAATAGTATGTAAAATTCTAAAGTAATTATTTCACCAGGTGTTACATAGCTTATGACCTTTCAGAGGAAACAAAATGATGCAGAATTTGGTCAAGCCAAAGTGAAAATTAGGCAGAGAATGGTCACATTGGCGCTCTGGTAGGATAGCGTAGCCAGCACTTAGCATCTGTAACAGGGCTCATGTCGCTGGTTGGGGTTTCTCCGACACACTGTTCATGTAAGAGTAAAGCCATGTGGCAGGTTTTTCTTAGATGCTGTAGGACATGTTTTTCTGTCATGAATTTTCTTTATTTGAATGAGTGCTTTAATAAGCAGACACACATTGCCCCTCCCTTAGAATGCCATGCATCCCCTCCCCACCCCAATGCTACACAGTCCCTCACAGCATTTTTAATAATATATGTTAATTTTAAGGTCTTTCATCTTCAACTTTTTTTAAAAGTAAAACAGTTTCTAACCGACTTGCTTGCCAGTTGACTTTAGTGTAAGTACAGAGGCTCCTTGTTGAAAGGCCTGCTTGCTGAAATGAACCTCAGTCTGCCTAACAAAATACAAATAGTTGTGAGGTGGGAAAGTTAGCTAAAAGCACATTGCTGGGTAAAAATTACTAGAATTAGTTGTGTGTGTGTATGTGTGTGTGTGTGTACTTGCACTTGTGCCATATTACATTAGGCATGTTTGATATGCAACAGAAACACAAATAAACACTACCTCAGCATAAACGTATGCTTTATACAAGCTATAATTTTATACTACATTATTACATGTGTTATTATGAAATGCTTTTAATAACTATGATATTTTTATATTTACATCTTTTTATATTACCAGTCTTTTCTATGATAGGGACACAGCTAGAACTAGTAGAAGCAGTAGGTATGAGGGAGATAAGACACACATGTGTGTAAAAAGTAAAATACGTGTTCGGAGACTTGCTTGGTGACATAATGCTGAAAGAGCTTCATGGCTCTGAGTACAAGCAAAGGCAGGAAGTGACAAATGGCTCTCTCAGGCGTTTGCGTGATAATATTACTCAGCTGACCTCCTAAGTTTTAAGGCAGAGCCAAAGGCTATGTGAGTAGCAACCCAGGTTTTATGTCAAGGATGAAGTGTATATTAGAGAATGGATTTTGTTAAGACTAGTTCCTTCTAGAACCCATATTGGATTTAGTGTGCCATGGGGAGTCTACATTGGTCCTGTATTGATGGGAATAGCAGAATGAATAGCAGTGAGACATCCAAGTGATTTCCTCCAGGTTACTGTGAGTCCAAAGAGAAAGTCTCAGCACAGCACTGTAGGGGTCCCACTCTAGTTACCCTGTTTTATACACCAAACTGAAACACAAGGCTTTGCTTGGCTTGAAGTTTCAAATGTACATTCAGAAGCAGAATTTAAACTCTGGGGGTCTGGCCCTGAGTTGTGTGCTTAGCTACAGTGGCACGTGATGGAATGGGACCACTTAGGAAGAACACTTAAGATGCTATCCATCTCCTTTGGCTGTGTGTTGGGGTTTTTCCTCAGTGTACTTAGTATCGTAAAGGAATATTGAAGTCACAGTTAAGCGTCTTAGTTAATTCCTTCATGTCTTATTCCCATTGTTGTTATTATTACAGAGGAGGGAATATAAGTGCATTCATAAAAAAGTCTTCATAGCAATTCACTTACAACAGGAGTTTGATGGTTAGTTTAGTATCTGCCACATTGTTAGTTTACTTTCTAAACAACCTGCAGTTGCTTCCCAAGCAGAGGCAGGCCTTAAAGCTATTGAACTTTCATTTTGTAATGTGGCCCCTTCCTTCTCAATCCCACTGATGGGCCCTGTTCCAGAGCCCCCACTGATGAGCGCCATTACTGCTCACACTTTGAATGGGCACAGAGTCAATTTGAATCCAAGAGTGGCAGAGTGAAGTCTTCCTTGACTGTGAATTTGAAATACACTTTTCAGAAAGTCATAATATTCTTAGTAAACTGTGAAATGTCACATGAAGGTAACTTGCCAAACCAATCTGTAGAACCAGTTACAGCTTCTTAATTAGATGATTTATTCCCAAACTGATGGAAACAGTATGAAAGGCGAGTCAGGGTAAATAGAAAGGCAGTTACAAGATGAAAAGATGCTTTTTTCTACACAGCACATCATTTCTGATGTCACCGCACCTGCAGGTCCAGGAGTTCCCCCAAACCACAGCACTCAGATTCAATAATTCACTTGAAGTTCTCACAGAACTCTCTTCAGGCTGTGCTATGGCCAACAGTTTTAAGACGTTTGAGAAACAATCAATACCCATCAGCCAGATAGAAGAAGCACACAGGGCAGAATCTGGAGGGTAACAGAAGTGGGACCTGCTTCACCTCTCTCAGAGGACTCAGGACACAGTATTCCATCAGCCCTGGAGAGTGGAATGTGGCAAGGCACGCACACCACTTTGTAGACTGTTGCCTGCAAAGTTTTTATTGAGCATTTGTCATGTAGGCATGTCTCATTGATGACTGATTGACCATGCAATTTCAGTCTCTGGTTAAGTTGATAGACCATGATCCAAGGCCTCCATAGCAAATCGCCTAGTTAATCTTTCTTCAGTGTGCAACCTCGATCCTATATTTATCAGATTACTACCAATCCTAGCCTAAATGAAGACCCCCTCTTTGGACAAAGCTACATGTTTATTCAGTAAGTAAATGATGATTCTTTACCAGGATCATTGTGTCTCTTCTCCAAGTTTTGGGCCATTTCCTGCTAACATGAAGAACAGTAGTAATGAATTTCTATAGAAGAAAAAAAGGAATATAATATTTAACAAGTTTAAAACAGCATGGATCTATTTCTTCCATATACTTCACAGCCAGTGTAGGTTGATTAAGACTTCTGCTTCGCCGGGTGGTGGTGGCGCACACCTTTAATCCAGCACTTGGGAGCAGAGGCAGGCGGATTCTGAGTTCGAGGCCAGCCTGGTCTACAGAGTGAGTTCCAGGACAGCCAGGACTACACAGAGAAACCCTGTCTCAAAAAAAAAAAAAAAAAAAAAAAAAAAAAAAAAAAAAAAAAAAAAGACTTCTGCTTCATATTTCATCTCTGGGAACCATGACTGACGGACCCAGTCTGTCATAGCTAAAGAAGACGTGTAATAAATCATACCAGCTTGTTGTACAGGTATGTCCTCCATTGCTTCTTGCATTTCATCAGCCAGTACAAATCTGAAGACCATGTAATTTGGGGAATGGGGAATAGAAAAAGCATCTATTCCTATGCCCAGGAAGAGAAAATGTTAACATCCCAGTTACTAACCTAAAGGGATTTAAATGCAGGAAGAACTATACACAGATAAAAGACTCAGAATTTCAGGTATACATCATCATCCTCAAGTCAGGCCTAACTGAGACATTAGCATGTGGTCCTGGCATCCTGGAAGTTCTGCATGTATGCTCTGAACCCTACCTCTTCGCATTCCGCCTCTCATTTTTCGATCTCTGTGTGCTCTGCTGCTGAGCTACAGCTCCATCCTTAATCCATAAGGGGGTTTGTAGGCCTTTGTTCATTGCTGTTTCTGTAACGGATTGCTTTTTTTGTACTTCCTGTTAAATATGAGTGAAGAGGGCTCTTTTTTCTCACCTACATATTCTATACACACCAGTAGGAAACAAGTAACTTAATAGACTTTTGCCAAACTCAACATTGTGGAAACAGTGAAAGTAGAGCCACACCTAACTGTCAAAAGAGGCATTTTTGACGAGAGAAAGTATTTCTTTTGATCAACTTACATATAAGTACGCAGGCTGGCACCTTTATTGTGTGAAATAATTGACTCAGCGTATTATAACAAATCATCCAGAAAGCACTTCACTTCTGTTTATGCACCAGTAGCTTGGTTTTCTGCATAATTTATTTATTTAGTATTTTCCAAGTCTTGTGTACTATACCAGCAGATGTTGGCTTCAGGGCATTGGTTTGGTTTTTCTGATCCTATTTGAGGCCTGTAATAGAACATACATGTAATAGAATAGAGTACATATAATAGAAATATTCCTCTGAAGTAGAAAGTTTGGGAATAAAAATCTATTACCAACCCTCACCACCTTTCTTTAAATTTTTAATGTCTAAGTTCAAAAAGCTTACAGCAATATTTCATGACACTGTCTAAGCTATTATGACTCCTTCATAATGTTCTTGGTATGCATGAGATACAGAGATGGGGAAAGAGGAAATACGAAAGGAGAGGAAAATGTTTTTACAATAATTTTACTTCTGAATACTTAGTGTTGCAGTAATTTGGGTTCCTGGAATGGCAGCCACCAGTCTCTGAATGGGAGATTACTGATGTGGGATACTGGGCTACCTCCGGCTTTGTACACTGTGATGCAAAGCTTCAAGGAAAACTGAGTCTCGGATAGGGGTTGTGTCCTGGCTTGAGGTCATACAGGAAAGGCAGAAGATCCCCATGTGGTGACTAATTTGGAACCAGACACCAGAATAGAGGGAGCTGAATCGAGCAGTATCTAGAGGGTTACTTCTGCTCAGGGCTTTCCTTAAAAGGCTCCCTGAAGTGCCTCCTGAAATGTTTTGCAGTCTCTTCTGACGCACTTCTCAGCCTCAGCCTATTTCTCTCTAGTGTAGCTTTTTAAGGGGCCAGCACGTCTCGGCACCGCCTGGATTTCTTTTAGACTTGTGGGCAGCAGTGCCGCATGTGTGTCTGATTCAATCTGGACAGATTGCCTGTGAATGGGGTGATAAGAATAGAGAGACGCATACCAGTAGACCAAACTTCCTGTGCACATGCCTTTGGATACCGCGTTTCACTGTCTGAAATAGCATCCATCTTAGGGCTGTGATCATTTATTCCCTCTGGAATTAAGCAACAGCCTAGACAGCAGAGACAACTATTTTGGAACAGAGATGTGAGAGGAAGGATTGTGTCTCCCAGCCTAGGCAGGAGTCCCTTTCCTTCATTGGAAGATTATGCCATTCACCAGGACCCCACTAAATGCAAATGGTAAATGCCAGATAATCCCAAGTGGCAAAGGCTACTGTGTGCATCCTGTGTGGTCCATGAAGACTGAGGCAGACTCTAGATGCTACAGCTTAAACCCAGACTGCAGAAGGGCAAGTTTTCTTTGGAGATTTAGTCCCTGGTACAAATGCTGTGGAGAAAGGAGATGTCACTAACCCAAGTCCCTTGCTTCTTTTTACCTATGCCCTCACAGAGTGTTTTTTTGTGTATTGCTATATAGACGTTTCTTTATTGCTGGAGAAGCTTAAAAATAAATCAATAGATGCTGTGTCTCCTACTCCCTCCCCATAAAGCTGAGGTGGGTAGGGCTTGGCAGCTGCTAGCAGCTGCAGAGATAAATAAGGGTCAGGGCGCCTGGATGAAAGGCATCAGGCTTGTGCAACTATGAGTGCCTGTCTGAGAAGAGGCCATGAGGACAGACCTGCAGCTGGAGCCCAGAAGTTCAAGCAGTAACAGGGAGGTGGGACTTCACAGGGACCGGTTCAATGGACTTTTTGAACAAGTTATTACTCTGTTAGAGGGAGGGGGATACTTCAAAGGGCACACACATGTCAGATATACTTTAAATGAGTTAAATAATTTTTGCCAATTACTGCAGTGAATGGAAACTGGGAACCACAGGGCTGCGTTACTTCTTTGTTGCTCCCTCGACTAAGAGGAGAACTAACTCTCTGAAATTGTCTTCACAACTTAGCTGCACTGGAATAAAACTAAGCAGCCTAATGTGTAGAGTATGTTCCTATTTTATTACTGATTGCCCGTTTGTGAAGTAGTTTTCAATGGGGTTGGGGGGCTTTTGAAGTCTCTTCCCAATGTGGTAGAATTTAATCACAACATATGGCCTTCGGTTTTGGTTTTGGTTTTCATTGTGGCGTTAAATTTATGTGTGGCTCCCCACCCTGCAGACAAGGCTGTCTAGGCTTATGAGAACCACTTGGAAAATTATTTCCCACTGTTCATAACTATGTTATTAATTTGCTTAAAATTGTAAGTGACTATGCTTTTATATGGAGTCTGATGGGGAGGTTAGTTAATGATTGCTGTTACTTGAGACCTTGATGGTCTGTGGTCTCTTTTCTTTTTTAAGTAAGTAAATTATGATTTTATATTCCAGCTACATGTATCAAATAGTCAATGATTTTAGATTTTGAGCTATATTAATGTTTTTCTATCTGGACGTCATGTGAAATATTCTTTATTTTATTGCAACAATTATATATTTTAATTACGTGTTTTATTTATTTACTTATGTGTGTGTATGTGTGTGTGCGTTCAGAAGCACACAGATGTGCTCACATGTCACAGCACACATATGAACGAATGTCAGAGGACAATTTGTAGAAGCCAGCTCTCTTCTTTCATCATATACGTCCTAGGGATTGAACTCGGGTCCCTAAACTTGTTAGGATGTGCCATTCCTGGTTGAGCCAAATCTCTGGCACCATTCATACATTTAAAAGACATATTCATATGAAGTGCTAAGGAAAACCTTTATGTAGTGACCAGATATTTTTAAAGTTTTGAAATTTTTAATGTAAGGGGGAAAAAATGAAGGCATAGATAAGCCCTGTGCATTGAGGGATACTTTAAGTGTCATTTTTCTCTTGGAGTTTTTTTTTTTTTAACAGGAAAAGATCATTTGTCTGTGGAGTTAAATCGTTCATTTTAAAAACAAGTATTTTAAGTCCATAATGTTGGAAGAGATAGCTATTGTCTGATAGGGAAATGGAGGTTTGTTTGCTGTTGTTGTTGTTGTTTTGTTTGTGTGTTTATCTTCAAAGTTTTGGAGACTTTGATGAATCAAGAAGATGCTTATTGGACTATGATATCGGCTGGAATCAGCCCAGGTTTATATAGGTGAAGATCGTAGAGGTAGCACAGGGTTTAGGGGAGAAACCAGGAATTATAAATAGTTTTCTCTAGGTCCTTAAATGTATCTATCCATAGGAGTTGACAGCCAGGTGTGGTCGTAGAGGTAGCACAGGGTTTAGGGGAGAAACCAGGAATTATAAATAGTTTTCTCTAGGTCCTTAAATGTATCTATCCATAGGAGTTGACAGCCAGGTGTGGTTGTGGATGTCTGTAGTTCCAGCCCTAAAGAGACTGAGGGAGGAAGATTGTTAGTTTAAGGATATACAGGAAGAGAGAGAGAGAGAGAGAGAGAGAGAGAGAGAGAGAGAGAGAGAGAGAGATAAAAGGAGGAAGACCTCGGGAGGAGGAGGTGTTGGCAGACCAGTATGTGAATGAGCTCTCCAGCTCCACAGTGGGTCTGGATTTGTCTCCATTCTGTCACCCAAGCTGACCTTGCCTTCTTCCTTGCTGTAGGAGCGGCAGCGACTGGAGACCATCCTCAGTCTCTGTGCTGAGTACACGAAGCCCGAAGGTCGCCGCCTGTCCGCTGGCACCACGGTGGCTGATGTGCAGAAAATCAACAAAGAGCTTGAGAAGCTGCAGCTGTCGGATGAGGAGTCTGTGTTCGAGGAGGCTCTGGTGTGCCCGGACGCCAGGTACAGGTGCCACAGGAAGGGCTCTCTCCAGGATGTTGACGTTGCTGGCTTCGGGAGCCTGGGTCACAGTGCCAGCTTCCTGGCCCCCAGGGGCAGCAGAAACGATGAACTGCTTGGTGACCTCACCAGGACACCCCCATCATCCTCGGCAGCATTTCTGAAAGCAACCAATGAGTCCTCCTACCTCAGTATCCTACCGAAGGTAATGTTGGATGCAGAGACCACAAATGGGGCCTAGGGCCATGGGCATGCTTCCACAGGGAAATGAGAAGTTTACCACAGGTATTTTCTTGACATTGGAGTGCCGCTTCCATGGAAGATGGATGACAAAGTGCAGCAAATTGGGGAAATCGCTTAAAACCAGTGGTTCTCAACCTGCGGGTCGTGATCCCTCCCAATCAAACGACCCTCACACAGTGGTGACATACGACAACCATCAGAAGACACAGATATTTTACATTAGGATTCATAACAGTAGCAAAATTATAGTTATGAAATAGCAACAAAATATATTTATGGTTAGAGATCACCACAACATGGGGAATTATATTAAAGGTTCCCCGCATTAGAAAGGTTGAGAACCACTGCTGTAAAGTGGTATTTGCACTGTGACGATGTAGCCACCCTGGGATAAAAAGATGTCTTTCTTCTCCTTGCCCCTCCCAGTTGTACACGTAAGAAGTGAGGTAAAGCTGTGTATCTTAACTCCCTGTCATATTACCTCTGCATAGATTTGTACACATACCCACTATTCTTCATGCCCCCTCCCCCATTATATATATATGCAGTATATATTAATATACACTGCACTATCCTGTTTTGTTTTTTCAAAATCCTGGTGAAAAATTCTTATCCATTGGATTTTAAAAATGTTATTAAGCATGTGTTAGTTGGGTGAGTTTTCATGGAGCTTCCATACATCCCTGTGATGTAACTGGATTATATTCATCTCCTCTGTTATCCCGTCTTAGTCCTTGATTCCTTTCAATGTGCTCACTCCACTCTTCTTACTAGTTCCCATTCTAGTGCATGCTGCAACCGTCTCTTACATGAGCAAAACCACATGACACTGAGTTATTTCATTTAACATGGCAATCTGAACTTTCATACAGATTTTCCCTGGTCAGAAGTTCTTATGTGTCATTGAGCACCTCCTGTTATATGTCAGGACTGTGGTGAATTGCATATGTGTTCCATGTCAGTCACTTCTTTCTTCTCATGTTCTGTTACTCTTGGACAAATTCTCAGAGGAGAGAAATTCTCAATAGCACATCTGGCTTTCCTGCTGGAAAGATGAACTTAGCAATGAGGATGGGAAGGTGGACAGAGGATTGAGGAATGAAAAATGACTGGGTCGGGGCTGAAAAGATGGCTCAGTATTTGAGAGCACTAGCTGCTCTTCCAGAGAACCTGGGTACAGTCCCAGCATTCATAGCAGCAAACAGTGGCCCATTGCTGCAGTTCCAAGGAATCAGATGCCTTTTTCTGGCCTCCTTGGGGGCACTGTCTTCATGTAGTACAAGGTGCAAAGATGTACATGCAGGCAAAACATCTATATATATTATATATAGTATATATAAATATTATATATGTATAGTATAAATAATAGTATATATAAGTATTATATACATACTTATTAGTATATGATATACTATGTATTATATATTACTTATATGTAACATGCATATAATATATATGTTATTTATATATGTATATATATGTGTGTATATATAGACATGTGTATATATGTGTGTGTATATATATGTATATATATATACACATATATGACATATATGTTATTGAATACTCAGGCAAAGTATATGACCCTCTTTGATACTTTGGACAATTATTATCAGCCACTTCCTTACAGATTTGTGACTTTCCACCATTTTTGTTTTCTATTTCTTCTCCTTTATAGAAAGTGGCTTTGATTTTTTGTTAACATCACTGTGCTGTGTACTCTTTCTAAAGCCCGTCTTCTGGGAGAAGGCTTTGATAACAAAACAAGCAGATCCTGGCAGAGGTTTTAATATGCCCAAATAAGGTCTTGTGGAATTGGAGGCCCTAGAATTTAGGGCAGGGTCCATTGTCCCAGACTGTATTAGTAGATGCAGGAAACTCATCTCTGATCGCCACCAAGCATGTTAGAATGCAAATGAGCAGGTAAAAACCCAAGGGATGGGTTTTCATTGACTTTTCAACTACAGATGTATGTTAACTCAAGAACAGAAACAGAAGACTTAGACAAACTTCCTGGCCCACTGTTTGGGGTGTTCTTACCTTAACAGTATTCCCGGAGTATTTGCTTAACAAAGTACGGTGTTTGCTATTAGTTAGAATGGTGGAGAAGAGAGGATCATAGAAAACACTGGAAACTTATTTCTAAAAAGATTTGTACACCATTTAGGAATCCTGAAGTTTACTAAGCTTCACCTAACACTGAAAAACGAACAATTCCTTGGACACATGCTCCTCCGAACGGCCTTTGTCAAGTTATCTACCACTACCAGAGGCAACGGGCTCACAGGCAGTTCTTGCTCTATATTTTTGGTAATTGTTCCATCTACAGTGAAAAGCCGTGCAGCTAAGCATGATGCAGGAAGTCTACAAAAAGTGTGTGTGTGTGTGTGTGTGTGTGTGTGTGTGTGTGTGGTATTACCTCTACCCTCTCTTCTTTTATTCTCTGTAGACCAAGTTACCTCAAAGACACCATGTTTACTGATGCACATTCATGTGTAGTATGGCTACAGAGAGAATGTATTTCCACATTACTATAAAATTAGATATAAAGATACTATAAACTACACCATCGAAGTAAAGGATATTGTGTTTAAGTTTTCATTTTTCATTACCATGTGATTAATTAAAGCTATCTATCTGCTGCCGTGAGGTTGCTTCTTCACCGATTTTCTTTATTCCATTGATTTATGAGATTACAATAAAATTTTCATACCCTTCTGTCATGATACATTCAGTTTGATGGATAGAGAGATGTCTTGGTGGTTGAGAGTATTTGCTGCTCCTGCAGAGGACCTGGGTTCAATTCCATGTACCCACCTCAGATGACACACAACTGTTATAACTCCAGTTTCAGGGGATCTGACACACTCTTCTTACCGCCTTGGACACTGAGATGCATGCAGGCAAAAAATAAAAATAAAAATATCTTTTAAAAAAAACCCACAGCATTCGGTTTTAAAATTCTTCTTGCATATATGCCACCAGCTTCCACAACCCTTTGTGTATACTTAATAGAGTAGCCTTATGTCTGTTAAATATGCCCATTGTGATAACATCTTTAAAAACCTTGTGTCGTGTAAATACTTAGTATTTCCTTCCTTCGTTATCATCACTCCCTGCCACCAGAGTGTACAGTTTGCCCACTGTTCATTTGTTTTGTCTTCTCTTAATGCTTTCTTCCACTGGTGACAGATATATTTAAACCATGTTGGAAGTAGAAACCTAATATACAAAGCTAACCCAACAGGATACGGGCCTTCAGAGGCTTTCCTGCTGGGGTTACTGAGCAGTGACTTTGAGTGGCATTCAGTTAGACACTCCTCCTGTCCTAAAGCATTGAGACAATGACTTTACTCTTTGTGACAGAAAGGTCAACAGTTGTTTTAGTAGCCGGTAAGAGAATGGATTTAAGATGACAAAAAAAAAAAAAAAAAAAAAAAAAAAAAAAAAAAAAAAATGTCAAAGCTTGAAAGGCCTCTGTGTCTTTGTTCTGCCCTACTAAGGTATAGATTTTATTTTATTTTGGTTTAGTTTAGTTTTTGAAATAGGATCTTCCTATGTAGTCCAGGCTGGCCTTAAACTCATAGAGGTATAATTGCCTCTATCTCCCAAATGCTGGGTCAAAGGTAAAAGCCACTGCACCGGGCCAATGTGTGAATTTGTAGTCATTCTGCCTTCTTTTGGAATTACAAAATAGGGTAACAAAATGAAGAATATGGATGAATAATGAAATATGACAGGATAGACATTTTCTTAATCAGGATCAGAAAACAAACTAAATGAACCTGGTAGGTGACCTTAGGTGTGGCAACTATTTGGTTAATCTAATTACTGTGAATTTTGTTTGTTTGGTTGGTTGTTTGGCTGCTTTGGTTTGGTTTTCTGAGACTTCATCTGCCTGTGTAGTCCTGGCTAGCCTCAACCTTGCTGTGTAGATCAGGTTAACCATGAAATATCAGCAATACTTTTGCCTCCGCTTCCCACATCCTGGATGTATAAGCATTTACTGCCATGTCCTATGAACATTCATTGTAACTATTAAAGAAGAATCCCCAAGAATTTACTTAACCAAGGTGCTGTTTTCATATTTAAGTTGTAGAATATCTGATCGCTGACTTACTCATCCAAAAATTACTTTATTTCAGGAGATATGACAGTTAAATAATATTATGAAAAGCCCTGGCATCTCTTTTTATACAGAAAAAGTTTATCTCCTCCTGATGACACTCAAGATAGCTAATCCAAAGTCTAGGGGAAAATGGGGGTGTTTTTAACGTACTCTGCTTTCTTCTTAAGCAGTGGAAATGCTGGGTTTTGTACACCATCCACAGCATCTGTGTCTTTCTCCAGCATTTATCATTAAATGGACAAGACAATGAGAGCTCACTGTCACTCCACATGTTGGATGCTCTCATCGCTTTTCCATGAAATTGTTTTTTTTTTTCCATGAAGTAAATGGTGACCAGTGTCTTATTTTCAGTCCTGTTGATGTGTTTTGCCATATATGAAGAAGGTCTGTAAAGCAAGGTTAATAAACAGTGAATTAACAGAACACATAAGACGTCCACTAGCACTATTGCATGCGGCCTTTCACATCGTGTGGCATGGCCATGACAGACTAATGTATTCTTGCTTTGGAAACAACAAAACAAACAAAATTGATGTCCACCTCATATTAGAGCAATGAGTAAGTGTAAGTACTAATTCAGCAGGAACTCTGACAGCAAGACCTAGCAGTGTGGCTAGACATTTAAAAGGCTTCTTTCTATAGGTGGAGCTTAGAAGGAAGCTTGTGACATACTGAGAGATCCCCTGAAGGAAGGTGTCAAAGATCCTGCCTTGTCTCTGGTTCCCGTGTGTGTGTGTGTGTGTGTGTGTGTGTGTGTGTGTGTGTGTGTGTGAACTTTGTAACACTGGAGAAGTCACCTCATCTCTACATTCTACCACTTCTTAGTCTGGACAGCCTCTTAGTTCTTTGAGCTGTAGCAACAATACAAATTTGTGAATTGAGGTTGGTTTGTTGGTTCTTATTTAGGTATGTAATTGAGTAGAACAATTAGTCTTTATGAAAAAACATCCATCATAGTTCAATGAAACTGTCCCAGGCATACTTTTAAAGTGCTTTGTAAAGTGATTTATTTCGATCTGTTACAAAACAAAAAATCTCATACAGCTCATGCAGCCCTGCCAGGCATGGTTCCTGTACCCATGCGGAGGAAGAGACTAAGCTTTGAGGCTGCTTTATGTAAGTCTAATAGTAAAATTCTAGAATTGAAATGTGAATAACCCTTTTCTCATTTGCTTGAACACAGACCCCAGAGGATATAAGTGAGGAACAGAGGACTCAGGAGTTGGCTGCAATGGAAGATGCCCGGATGGTGATTCTGAACAACCTTGAGGAACTTGAGCAGAAAATCAAAGATATAAATGACCAAATGGATGAATCTTCCCGAGAGGTATAAACTGGAAGCTCAACATCTACTGTCTCCTGTTTCTTTTTTTTTTTTTCCCATCAGCTTAAAGATATTTCTGTCCATCGTAGCACAGGCCTGAGAGGTGAATACATAGAGGTCAGCACGAGCAAACATATATTCAGTGGGAATTATTTGTAGAGTGCCCTGCCATCCATTGTGTGTGTGTGTGGTGTGTGTGTGTGTGTGTTTGTGTGTGTGTGTGTGTGTGACTGTGTCTCTCTCTGTGTGTAATCTGATGACATAAACATATTTAAGCCAGCTTTAACATATATATCTATATATTATATATATATTATATATATATAATATATAGATATATAGATATATAACATATATCTAGCTAAATTTTTGGTTAGTACAATACGTGCTTTCTGATTGTAAATTAACCTGTATTTATAAAGTGTTCCAGTTCAAATCCAACTTACATGTCCTGAGCACTCTTACCATGAGTTGGCATCAGATCGATTCTCTAAGGAGATGCACATGTGAATTAAACACAAGACCAACTCTCTGTAGCTTCTCAGAACAGCTTGTAGACTTGCTCATCTAATAGAAGTAAATGGTAACATCAGTTTTAGTGTTCCCATCATGGAGGGGTAGAGGACACAGAATTCTGCCTGGGGTAGGGGTGGGGTCTGCGTGTCAGCACTCACAGATGGTGCCAATGGTCCTGAGAGTCCAGTGAGGGGATTCCTCACCTGTTGTGTCCTGTACCCCCTGAAATCCCCAAGGAATGTGGGCCTCTCTAATAGGGCTGAGATGACATTTGCTCCTAAGACTCTAGGGACAAACAAGAGCTGGTTATACCCAAGGTAATTCATTCTTGAGCTAGAGCCTAAGCAAAACAGGCGGAATATCCCTAAAGAGAAGTTACAGTAGAAAACGGTTAAGTGGCCGGCTAACTAGTTTTTTTAAGCCAATACATCGTTAAGCTCCCTTGGCTTTCTCAGGCAGACATTCTTAAATCTCATGCTGGCTCTCTGAACTCTACAATCTGGCTGGTTGGTAACAATTGTTGAGAATCTGTTAAACCTGGTCCTCTGGACTTGTGGTTCCCGAAGGTAAGATGCTTCTGACCTTTTTTTTTTGTCCTTAGTTGGATATGGAATGCGCTCTTTTGGATGGAGAACAGAAATCCGAGACGGCTGAGCTCATGAAGGAAAAGGAGATTCTAGATCATCTAAACCGGAAGGAAATCACAGAACTAGAAAAGAACATCGTAGGCGAGAAGACCAAGGTAAACAGACTACAATAGAATGCATTTTTTTTTTTATGGGAAATGTGGGGGATTCCAACTATTAGAATTTAAGTGTTAAATGAAATCGCATTGGTTTGGGCTGTTTGTATCTTATCATGTTCCTGATTAATGTGGCTCTAGAAAAAAGTCCTAAGGTCCTCTGTTGTCCCAAACCAAACATAAAGACATGCCAGGAACCAGGCAGCAGATGCTAAAAAAAATCCAGGTATCTCATGGTAGTCTGGTCTGCTTGATGAGTGAGTTCTATTTTATTCCCCCATTGGTTTTTCTCCTTTATGATTCTACTGTGATATATATATATATATACTATATATATATATATATATATATATATAGTATTTATTATTGTTAGTGCACTGAGCATGTTTGTCACTGGTGCCTTGCAGGTTGCCTTGGGCATACGTCAAATAGAGGTGTCTCGTTTCTGTGACTTTTCTGCTCATTAATAAGAGTGCATGGGTCTCATTCATCTCCCCCTTTGGCTTTGCCATTGTCCCTAGTGCAAGTGCCTTGCTCTGTGAATAAAGGTGGTGGTGTTTCCAGAGGGGGTCCCCACACACTGCCAAGTGATCTACAGACTACAGGTGACACAGTGATGAGGTGTTGTTTGTGCTTTCCAGGTTATAACTTGAATGTGAGCTGACAGCCACTAAGGGAAAACGCGGAACATTGTTTCCAGTACTTAAAATTAAAAGTGTTAGTTTGGTAGTGAGGAATTCCCCGCTCTTGGCAATAGTATACATTCCTTTTCCATTATGATTTAGCAACAGCTGAACTAGGCCTAAAATTAAAAATCAAATTCCAATTGGGTTAGCAAGAAGCAAATGAGATTTAACACATTCTTTTCCTGACTTCCTTGTTCTCTACTAGTCAGAGACAAAGAAAAGACATGTTCTGTTTGAGTAAGTTCTACTGCTCCTGTGTGGAAGGAATTTCTACTGCGTGTGAGTCCTTGTAAGGCTCCTATTTGTTTGAGTCCATTAAAGAAGGGCATTGTGATCTCATTGCCAAAGACTGAGCTCAGAATTACTTGGTCAGAAATGGCAGCTGGTGTTGACATTCCAGTTCATTTTCTGATTTCCTGGATGTCAAAATTAAACTGGCCAGCCTACTCATTATTGACCTTATGTACATACCTTTAGACCAGCCTTTGAAATTCCAAAGAACATATTTAGATAGTGGGCAGGTTTTGCTGTAGCCGAACAATGAAATCAAAGGGTTATGAGCCTAGTGTAAGGGGGCTTGGGAGCACAGGACCAAATGCTCTCAGCAGGTTAAAAACCCTGCTGTGCAAGCCTGGCAGCCTGGAACCCAAGTGAAAAGCCAGATGTGGAGGCC